>NW_015643055.1:59076-62641 GCF_001515625.1 Sinocyclocheilus rhinocerous | reverse complement strand
GTTGAGCTCCATGATCATATGTGGAGATAGGAGAAACCTACAGAAGGACAAATATCACTGCAACACTCCACCGAATTGGGCTTTATGGCGGTGTGGCAAGACTCAATCCTCTCTTCAGTGAAGACACATGAAAACCCACTTGGAACTTGCAAAAATGCACCTGCAGGAGCTTCACGCTGTGAGAAACAATATTCTCTTGTCTGATGAACCTCAATTCCAAGCATCATGTTTGAAGGAAACCAGCTCTGCTCATCACCTGCAGAGTAGCATCCCAAAGTAAAGTGTGCTGGTAGCAGCCTCATGCTGTGGGGCTGTTTTTCAGTGGCAGGGACCGAGGGACTCATCAGAGTAGAAGAAAAGCTCAATGCACCAAAATATTGAGATAGCCTTAATGAAAACCTAGTCCAGAGCATCCAGAACCTCAGATTGGGCACCTTCACCTTACAACAGGACAATGACCCTAAACACACAGCAAGAGTGGCTTATAGACACTGACTTATAGTCCAGAGCCTGAGCTTGAACCCAATCAAAGATTTTTGGAGAAACCTGAAAATGTGCGTCAGCCCCCATCCAACATGTCAGAGCTTGAGAGGTGAAGAGGTGAGGAGAAGAATGGCAGATAATTGTTAAATGCTGATGAGCAAACGTGTCGCATCAAACAAAAAAAGACTTGAGACTGTAAAGATGCTTCAGCTAAATATTTTAATACTTATGCAATGTACTTATTTCAGTTTTTTTATTTTTAATACATTTACGAGGTTGTGACCATTCTGTTTTTGCTTTGTCGATATGGTGTATGGAGAGTAGATTTAATATGAAAAAAAAAGTAATTTAAAGCAGTTTTACGTAAGGCCAGGAACATAACATAGCGTGAAAAAAAATTAAGGGATATGAATACTTTCGCAAGGCACTGTATAGTCACAGATTTATCCACTCCCATGATTATTATTACAATTGTCAAAATCGTTCCAGTGAACTGAAACATTCGCTCAACAAACCTTCTCTAAAATTGCATGGTGCAAACCAGTGAGCATCAACTACTACATAGAATGTCTTTGGTTTCTCAAGTCAACAGAATCAAAGTACATTTCATAATGGAATGAAATAAAATATATAACAGAACTGAAAGGTTCATCAGCAACCAATAGGCTACTATATACCATATTGAAATCCATTCCACAAAATTCGGTGTAGAACATGCTTAGATATTTCCAGATTCCTAGACAGCCTTCAGTGTAGAGCAGTGGTTCCCCATCATGCCCCTGAAGCCACCTACGCCTACACCTACAAGCCGCACATTTTGCATGTCTCCTTAATAAAACACACCTGATTTGGGTCATCAGCTCATCTAGAGACTCCCAGGCATGAAATGGTTGTGTCAGACAAAGGAGACATGCAAAAAGTGCAGTGTTCAGCAGGCTGTAGGAACGTGGTTGAAAACCACTGGTGTAGAGCAATGTGGTTGGCAGCTTCAGTATGCAGCCTAGTTATTAAGTTGCAGGTAACTGAATCATTTGTGTCCATATGTTTAATGGGTCAAGGCCTTTGCTAGTATCTGGATTCATGTCTGATTAATTTCATAGGAGACTAGGGAGTGGGATAAGACACAGCCATTCTTTCTTCAGGGTTTTTCCACCATGATGGGCACCACCTGCCCTTTACTGATTGGATGGGGCAAACATTAGTTTGATCCTCTGACTTTTCTGCCAGCTCCTCCACCTGACCAAGGGACAATTCTCTCTGTGTTTTCCCACGGGAACTCACACACACCATGGGAAAAAGCTGCCGCTGTTATGCCTCCTCTCTACAGATTCAACTCGCTGCAGCCTAAAAATACATTATGCATGTTGTAGACACAAAGAGATTTACATTTCATTCAATGTAGACATGTTCTAAGTTCATGTGTTAATTGGGAATCAAACCCAAGACTTTAGGCATTGCTGCAGTTCTACTTCGCCTCGCTCTGAGCGGGATTCGAACCGCGGTCTCCGGCGTGGGAGGCGGGTGCTCTAACAAGGAGGTTAAAGGCCATGGCCTCTAGCATCAGTCGCTAGAGTGCCTCTTGAGATCAGGGGAGTGAGATTTACACGTACAGCTCTTACTAGCCTACGACAGTTACACTCACCCCCCTAAACCTCACTCCCATCCGGGTCATGGCACCAAATGTAACCAGTTCTACTTCGCCTCGCTCCGAGAGTGATTCGATCCGCGGTCTCCGGTGTGGTAGGCGGGCACTCTAACAAGGAGGCTAAAGGCCACAGTCTCTAGAGATCAGGGGAGTGAGGTTTACACGTACAGCTCTTACTAGCCTACGACAGTTACACTAGCACCATGCTCTACTGTTTGAGTTATTTCAAGCATATATTCTCATAACCCTGCATGGAGAGAACAGCCTAGACTAATGCTGGTAAGTGCTGGATTGGTTGATGAATGAATCTAGCTATGCAACGTTTTTCTGGTCAAGCTTTTTGACCAAGAATGTCTTGCTGGTGAAGCTAGTTAAGAAGCCTGGGGTGCGTTTCCCATACAATGAATGAAAGACATAGAATGTACTGCGTGTTAGCTTGCTCACTGTGCCCCAAGAACATGATCAACTGAAGTCTACTTTAAGTCCACATGTCACAGATCAAGAGCTGTTTGATAAGTTTGCGATGCTTTTTGTGAATGGTTGTCAGAAATATGGTTTCAGGAAACACTGAATCATTGAACTGTGTGTAACGATGGAACTTGCAACCATAGTTAGCTAACAACACAGGATGCAGCATATATGGATGCTGTCAGGACAAATGTGCAGCAGTGCTGATCTTGTTTTTTGTTTTTTGTTTTTTTTTTAAATAAGGAAAGCAATTGTTAAAACTACCCGTACGAAAAAGAAGTTTATTCAAGTGTGCTATTAGTATACTTCTTTTAAACTAAAAATAGGAAAGTATACTTTTAGTCTACGTTTTATGTACTTCTCAGAAATGGGCTTTATTCCCAAGGAGTATTGAAATAGTACACTTACAAGTATACTACTAGTACACTGATATGTGTATACTTACTACATAAAGTATACTTAAAAATATACTTGAACTTTACTTAAGTATACTTACTAAAATAAACTTGAAGTATACTACTTTTTGGTAAGGGTACTCTAAGTGATCCATGTTGGACTATAAGATCAAAGCTCCTTTTAAAGCAATTCAGTTCACTCAGTGACCATCTTGGAAGCCATTTTCAGTGTAAGTACACATCTGCTATCTAAATGAACATGGAAATTCCAAAATCTCAACAAAAAAAAAACACACTTGCTAAACTAGCATTTGTGTACCATATTTCAAATCAGCAATCTGACATGAAAAGTATTATACATTTTGTTTCTTTCCCGTAAAATAAGGCTAAAAAATGGTATATGTCAGGTTGGACCAGAGAATGCACATGTGCAGTATAGATGAATGCAAAGGATGAATGCAAGTTTCACAACACCAATCACTTTATGCCTATTTCTATGGCGAGGCTTCCCCAAAATATGGAGACACCATATCGGGCATCCAGTGTCTTCTAATCATTGTTCCATTCAAGCCCC
>NW_015643055.1:53111-58968 GCF_001515625.1 Sinocyclocheilus rhinocerous | reverse complement strand
ATATATATAAAAAATCAGACAAACTAATACACAGCCAAAACTATACAAAACTCATACTTCATTTAAAGACATTCGAAAACCACAATCAACCCAATGCAGTACAATGCAACAAGCTATATCATTTTATTCCTGTATGAAATGAGATGAAGAGTCTCTATGGTTAAAAAAAAGAACTAAAAAGACCAATCGTACAATTACACTGACAAAAAGAAACGTCCTACTTGTCGGCAAGCAGATGGCTAAATTACAGCACTTATGTGAACTCATCTGTTTCACACTTGCACTGTATGCTCTTCAAGAGTCTGCAACAAAAGAACTGCTCTTTTACTAAAATCTCTTATACATGGCAGGGTTAGAGAATGATGTTAAGATGCTGGCACCTCATTCTTAGTACTTGACTATAAATAAGAAAAAGAAAACCTTGCAGGTCTTTAAAATTTCCTGCTAGCAAAGTGAAACAATCTTTCCAGATTCCATTCTTGTCATAGTTTATAATTTGTGAGGTCAAATTCAACAGTTTCTTAGCGTTCATCTCCTTTATTTCACTAAGAATTACTTTTCAGAGGTTTTGAGCTTAGAATATTTTTTAAAGAATAATGCATTCTAATCATTTACTCACCCTCATATGTTGTTTATGACTTTTCGATGAACCATAAAAGGATGAAATCCAAAGAACATGTAATTGCTTCCCCCATTGAATTAAAATGAATGCTGACGAGAGATTTCAAACCACAAAACAGATGCAGAATTAGGATAAAAGTATCAAAGTAGTAGTCCAGAGTATTTGCAGTAATTCACTGATAGTCTTTCTAGAGAACAGTTGAACAGAGTTAGCCAAGTCATTCGAGAGCAAGATCAGTCCAATGCGTGAATGAATCATTCAGACTGGTATTGTGAGCTAGATCACAGATCACTGAAAAGATCCAAGAAAGATTTGTGCAAGAACTTTGTTGAAAAGCAAGACCAGCACATTCTATAATGTATGGCCTTTTGTGTTCCGCTAAATAAGTAAAGTCATATGGATTTGGAACAACATGAGGGTGAATAAATGATGACAACATTTTCATTTATGGGTGAAAAAATGGCAACAAGAGAAACACTTCGCCTCTAAAGCCACACAGCTCTGTGAACATATTCCTACATCTCCGTGCTCTGCTGGTTTTTAATATTGTGTCTCTTGCAGTTTGCTCTTCTTCACTGTTTCTTTTCAGAAACAGATATTTTCCTTATATATCTGAGGGTAGAGCTCATTTCAGATTGATTTGTGATTTAGAGACTTTCTGAAAGTTTAGTGTGTAGCATTGTGAACCATATCATCTCTCCTTTGTTTAAAATGTCCTCACCTTATTCAACTGCTTAGAGCGTTAAATGTATTTTTTGATGTTAAAATACTTATATCTATCCCAGTTTATTATGCACAGTCAAGCTATTCGTAGGTTAATACTTCAGTAAACACTACATTGTTTGTTTGAGCATTCCAACCAGCTTGACCCAGTAACATGGCCTCAGCCAATGGTGTGAGTTCGGGGCAGAGCTATCTGTTTGTTCGACCAATGGAAGGCAGGGGGAGTGTTTAGGAAACCTGTCTGAAAACAGTCATTATTACTGAAGTTCTGTTTGTAAAAAAAATAGTAGCACAGAAACTTGTAGCACGAAGTAAAACACACATGACTGTTGTTAATAAAACAAAGTTGTGCAAGCCCATTTCCCCCCAACTGATACTTAGGTTGTAAAAATTTATATGAGACCCTCATAATGATCCATATTGCTAGTTAATAGAAAAGACAAGATGGATCACATCCCATGACCTCAGCAGGGGTTCACTGTTGCTATCAGTGCTATCAAAACATGGCTCTTTTTGACCCTACAGACCTTTTGTCAATGTTATTTTCCCCCACCCAGATGTCCTCAATTGCAGCACAAAATCAGCAGAATGGCCTTGATTACCAGAAAAATCATAACGTCAGTGTTGATTTAACGTTGTCCTTAATTGCAAAATAATTCATATATTCATCCATCCATGTTTCAAACCACTTGTCTTAAGTAGGGTCACAGGGATGCTGATGCCTAGTCTTGAACCGCAGGCAGGGAAACACCCTGGATGGATGACCAGTCCATCACACACTATGTGACCCTGGACCACAAAACCAGTCATAAGGGTCAATTTTTCGAAATTGAGATTTATACATAATCTGAAAGCTGAATAAATAAGCTTTCCATTGCTGTATGGTTTGTCAGGATAGGACAATATTTGGCCGAGTAGGAAATTTACAAAATATCTTCATGGAACATGATCTTTACTTAATATCCTAATGATGTTTGGCATAAAAGAAAAATCAATAATTTTGACCAATACAATGTATTTTTGGCTATTGCTACAAATATTCCCCAGCGATTTAAGACTGGTTTTGTGCTGCAGGGTCACATATTAACTCTCGCTCTCACATATATACAGTTCACTTGGATTTTATAGGCCATATATTTAGACATTTTCGCCCAATCCAAAGCTAAACTGGAACCATACTGTATCTTTTGGAAGATTGCAATGGCATACATATGAGTCTATTATATCAGTGATATCAGCTGTATAATTTTAATTCATTTGAATCATTTTCATTTTAAAAACAGCAAGACTAGAACTCCATGTGGGAAATTTGACAAGACATACAATTCCTTTAAAAAAAGAGTGATTTACAACCAAGTAACTTACTTTCACATTATAAAGGTTTTACTCTTTGATTGCAAATTCAGTATCCTGCATTCAAAACACGTTTTAAAAAGTCAAATTTCATGAAATGTCAGACTGACCTCAGTGGGAGGGCTAAAACTTTTGTGACCTGTACAAAACAGATCCTATGACATCACATAAAGGCACAGTTAAGCCAAAATGAAAATTCTGCTATTAAAATATTTTTTTTCCCCCAAAAACAAAAAACGTGTCAATATAAAAAAAAGTGAGTCAGGACTGGTGCTATTAAGCTGCAAAATTATTTTGCATTATATTCAAAATCTTTTGAAGTCAAACGGAAATCTTGACATCAATCCTACCTCTCAATTTTTTTTTTTTTGAGAGAATTAGCAATATCCAGTTGTGTCCAATTTTGAGTTGGAGCTTTCTTAGTCAATTGGTTGATCCACTTCACAAAACCAGTTTGAATGATTCATTCCCATATTGGACTGATTCAATTGTTGAGTTTCAACTAAATGATCCATCACAGCTAACAGCTCACTCAAGGGGAATAATGTGAATAATCAGTGAATTTTGGCCTATTAATCACAAAAAGCTATAGAATGGCATCAGAAGACTTATGAATACAGTGCACAAGTCATATTAACTACTTTTATGATTCTTTTGTGCCCTTTTTGAAACGTAAATGCTCATGTTCATTGTAATTGCATGTAAAATAGTGACCAGCACTCCTTCAAAGTTCTTCAATATTTTCCCACTTGCATTCCATTAAATAATACAATTCACACAGGTTTGTATCAAGATAAATGTGAGTAAATGATGAATTTTCAGTTGTGGGTGAACTATTTCTTTAACAACTTGCAGATGCTATTTTGGAAAATCGCGAACACTTTGTTCTTGACTTCAACAATCACCAAAGGAAGAGAACTGCTTTAATGAAATCTTAGAAAACCAAGGGAAAAAGAAGACAGAAAAAGGCCGTCCATCATACGGCTGTCCCACAAAAAGAAGACAGGGGAGCTCGCAGACAAATCACAGTGTGTCAGACAACAAAAACCTGTCAGATTACAACTTACAAAATAAAACTTTCAACCAACAGAGAGAGACAGAAAGAAAGATGGAAAAAACAACGGCAAACAAGAGCTGGGAGCCCGTGTGTGTTTGACCTTGACAGAAGTAAGCTTGTCTGATGAGATTTCATACTCCTCAGCAGTAGAAGAGAGGATCGTCTTCCGTGGCTTAACACTCTATCGTTCCACCGCTCTCGCCCATCAGGGTCTTTTCTTTCTTCTATTTTCTTTCTTTTTAATCAGTCGTTTTTATCAGATGGAATCGTGCTGTACATCAAATATGAAATATTCATGGCAGCGGGTGCCTGTCAGTAAATAAATGCTTGAATAATAACCACTTACAAACCAAACACACACATACACACACACACACACACACACACACACTTTTGGTACAATGTAGACACTGAAACACCACTTATAAACCTCAACTGTCCACTCAGACACACTCACATGCAGTACTGTATAGTTAACATTTCAGCTCCCTAAGATCTTCATTTCGCTCATGGCAATAAGGCTCAAAATAATAATGTCTTTATCATGGTCTCTCTCATCTATGAAATAGGACATTTTTCAGTAAATTTGCAAATGCTAACTGCTGTGCCAGTTTTAGACAGCAGCGTTGTGAAAATTAGTAAAGCTATTTTAGCTTTACTTGAGGTGGTGGTTTTAAATCATGTAGTTTTTCAGCAGTGAAGCTACTTTATTGATAAAGTAGTGTTGTGATGCTCACAAACGCCACAATGTTAGATTTTTACCTCACAACATTTCAGCAGTCAAATGTGTCCCAAATTTTTATTGGCTGTTTGGAATCAGAACTATGATTCACGTTTGAATCACTTCTTATTGAAAAGGTCATACGAATTACCAAAACAGTTTAAACCTGTTCGCAATTCCGTTTGAATCATTCGGACACTTATTCATTGAATCATTTGGAAGTTCAAAAACAGCTCTGGATGAAGTGGATATTTACCCACAATCCACTTAAATTCAACCTGTGAAAACCAGTTTGGCTCCATTTGCTCAACACTAGCTTGCAAACTACTCTGCAGGTAAGGACAATAGAGACATAAAAACACTTATAAAGTACCATGATTTTTTTCTACATGTGCCATGATATTCCAGAAAAAGTTCTGGTAGATGATAATTACTCAATACCATGGTATATACTGAAGTACCATAGTAGAGTGTTGCATTCTCAGCTTGACCTATATAGCCATGAATAGTATCAACCCGATCTCATGTGAAAGTGTAACTATTTTACAAAGTGGCAATTTTGTATGAATTTGTATGAGGTGAGTTGAACAGAAATTCATGATTTTTAGAAATAAAGCATGAAGTTTCACCCCTAAACAGGGCAGGACTTACGGGGCCGGGGGCCCCTGGGCTTGAGGTTATGTTTGGGCCCCATACCTATACTACAACTGCCCTCAACTAGAACATTATTATGGAGTAACACAAAATACACAAAAATTAAAATATGCTTTCAGGTTCATATACTGTATACAATTAATAGGCAACATGTCTAGCCTAGTCAAAGTTTAGATGTAATATTAAATAGTCACTATAATACAATAAACAGGATGTGATCTCTCAGTTGAGAGATCAAAACCCTGAAATAACACAGAGCAGAAAAAACCAAAGAGATGTATTATGAAAATGTAATAAATTCAATCTGAATTAAAAAAAACATGTTGGCTATTAACAATCAAATGAAATCACTATAAACAAAATCCATAGATGGATTTTGCATATGTTATGTTAAGTTTAAATACAACATTTTAATGTAGAAATATTAAATGACGAAAAAAATGAAATAATGAGCTACTTTTTAAAATATGAAACTACAACCGCCAGTAGGTGGCAGCAAGTGACTGCCTTAATGAGTGAGTTGAATCCTTAAATCAACCGATTTGTTTAAATTTGTTAATTCATTTAACTTAGCAAACGACTGTACTAATAGCCTGTTTGAACCATTTACTGGTCCGTGTAATGCTGAGAAACAAAACACTGTGTTGCTCGGAGACGCATTGATGGGGCAAAACAGAATTTTGTGTCTGAAAGTTACTCAGTAACTTGTTGTTTATTGTACATTTGC
>NW_015643055.1:51674-52235 GCF_001515625.1 Sinocyclocheilus rhinocerous | reverse complement strand
TCATATTTAATATGGATTAATATATAAATATAATCTATATCTATGACTTTATACATCATAGTATTTTGTTCCTGAACAGTAGCAGCTACTGTTAGTTTTAGGCTAGCCTACCTGAAAAAGTTAAAACACAGTTTGTTTCATTTGTATCCTTGTGCTATTGCTAGTAACTTGTTCATTTATTACTGACCGTTTAATTGTCTTTATGTAACATTATTTATTAAAATGCAAGGTTACTTGTGTCAGAAACAATGAAAACAATAACTTTTTCTTGAGGTGTTTGTGAGGTGGCTTCATGTGCGGGTGCTTTGGATGTGACCGTGAGCGCCCAGAAAACTAGTTTGGAGTGTGCAAGTACTGAATGGTTTGAAAAGACTTAAAAAGACAGGCAAATGATAAACTTTTGTGATGATGCAACACTGACGCGATTAGGCAAGTGACAGTCCTGTCAGCTGAGCGAAAGTCTTGTATGGCAGCGTGCAGCAGCTCTCTTAGTGCAGACGAGATGCGCTGATGTGAGGCAATTTTGAGAGAGTGAGCGAGAAGACGCGGTACAGCTGAACC
>NW_015643055.1:50983-51488 GCF_001515625.1 Sinocyclocheilus rhinocerous | reverse complement strand
AAATACGTGTGTCCTTTTTCTATGTGAAAAAAAATCATAAATTCCAGTTTATGCTGTTTGATTATGGCTTCGAATGTCGTAGTTGGAAGCTGGAAGTTGTTAGCCCCGGCTGGCCCGTGCGCGCTGTTGAAATGCGACTAATAATTTCTGACTGGCACATAACTGAACAAATGTAAACCGGTTAAGGCGGGGGCCCCTACAAGGCGGGGCCCCTGGGCTGCAGCCCATTCAAGCCCAATGGTAAGTCCGGCCATGCCCCTAAACCTAACCATCAGTGGGGCGTAAGCAGATCATATAAAAACATATAAATGAATTCATACAGATTAGCCACCAATTCGCCAAAACAGCCATTAGTGTTGATCGTAACATATTTACACATATTATTATATTATAATGCTTAAAATTGCAAGTCAAAAAAAAAATATTTTATTGCACTATTTATGTACAGAGTCATGTACTACATTTCACACACACACACACACACACACACACATATATATATATA
>NW_015643055.1:45207-50637 GCF_001515625.1 Sinocyclocheilus rhinocerous | reverse complement strand
TATATATATATATCTATGGTGTAGACAGCATCACTGATTATAATGAGTTCCATACTATTTTGTTGCGCCGCGCCACTCGCGTCCGGTGTAGACTCAGGGTGCTTCTCATTTCTTATTTGTGCATCCTCATTTCCTTTCCACACATCTTAGCTCCACCCCCTTAGGATGTGAGGGAAGGATACACCTGTGTGTCCTCGCTCATGACTCCTCAAGAAGCTTCCTCACTCCTCCTTCCTCGCCTCCTCACGGTGCAGTTAGAGAATTGAGATGTCCTTCAAGACTGTTAACTTTGATTCGTTTCCGGGTCACAGACTGGAGGACGGAGGAGCGAGGAAACTAGGAAGCATCAATTTGAGTATTGACAACCACCCAAGTTTAACCCAAGCATCACCTGTCTGTCTTCTTAACTCCACCCCCTTAGGATGTGAGGGAAGGATACACCTGTGTGTCCTCGCTCATGACTCCTCAAGAAGCTTCCTCACTCCTCCTTCCTAGCCTCCTCACGGTGCAGTTAGAGAATTGAGATGTCCTTCAAGACTGTTAACTTTGATTCGTTTCCGGGTCACAGACTGGAGGACGGAGGAGCGAGGAAACTAGGAAGCATCAATTTGAGTATTGACAACCACCCAAGTTTAACCCAACCATCACCTGTCTGTCTTGGACAGGTCCGCCTCCCTAGTGACTTCCGTGCAGATTAATTATCATACTAATAAATTATTCATAATTTGCCAGTGGACAGGCGGAGCTAAAAACCTACTCTTTGACATGGCAGTCCTCATTAGAAATTTACAATGCAAAGGATGTGTAATATTTATGAAGGGCAATAGAGACACACAAAAGACAGGGGCTTTAACATTAATCTCTCTCTCTCTCTCTCTCTCTCTCTCTCTCTCTGTATGACTTTCTTTCAACTACATTTGACTTTTTAGTTTTGTTTCATTGACTGAAGTAAATAAGGGCTGTGTCTGAAACCAAAGGCAATTGCCCAGTCAGCCATTGACATAACAAGCAGCATCTTTATACAAAACCACCAAAGGCAACTGGTTTCAAACAAGCTTCAAATGTACAATAATGTCACACCTAATGACTGAACAAATTCAAGTGTGCTTCAGAGATAACCAAGTTAGTATTTAATGACTATTAGACTTCTTCCTCATTAGAATCTAAATTGAATGTAAAACCTAAAAATGGACATTTAAAATGATCTGTACAACACACTTCACAGCAATTTTTAAATATGTTAATTTGTTGCCAATTCGTACATTCCCAATTGCACATTTTTGTACAATCTGATCCCCACCAAGGGGATAGTTTTGGGAAGGTGCTTCATACATTTTCATACAAATCACAGAAATGTTGTACGAAATTACACACATGTAAAAACAAACAAACAAATATAATATAATATAATGTAATATAATATAATATAATATAATACTAGCTTTGTTTTCTTGTTGTTTCCTGTCTGTATATATTGAATATTTACCCTCAGAAACACAACATTGTAAAGAGCTGTCTGAAGTTGTTAACGTTGTGCAGTCCTGTGTGGGTGTGCATGTTTTTTTTTGCATGTCAGGCAGGCTCATTAAATTCAGTGATCAGTTTAAAGAGGAGCTATCATGGCAATCCAATCTTTGTTTTTCAACCTGTCTTTCACACTTACCTGAACTTTTCACTGTACCTGTTTTTTGTTTTTGTTTTTTTTGTCTATTGTTCTAATAATATTAATTTAATATTGTATCACTTAATCAGCACGTCCAGGTTTGTCAGTGACACATTCACAAACACTATATAAGATCATTACTACATAAGATGCACAATCCAAAAAAAAAAAAAAAAAAAAAGTGATGGTATAATGGTATGGTATGAATGAATAGCATATTCATGTACAGTACCAGAATTACTTCTCATGAATATAATATGTATTTATTTGTTTGTTTGTGTCATAGTATTCCAAATAACAATGTAGTACAACGTAATTATTCAGTACCATGGCACATAATATCAAACATATTTACTGGAATGAACGAACAAACAAACACATTCATACAAACAAATAAATAAATAAATGACAGGGTTTCAAATTCATCCTTAATTATGCTGCTACTGATTAGGGGCCAGTTGGAACCAGATATTGCATCGTTTTGTTTATTTTTATTTTAAACAGTGCTGAATGGTTGAACTTCATTAATGTTTTCAATACTACAACTTGAAATAATGCAAATTATGTTCATATATTTTAATTAAAATATATTAACATAAGCGAATGAATGAAACAACAGTTCAGTAAATTATGTTTTTTATGACTTGAATTGCTGGATTAAGCTAAGAAGGTCTGACAAATCAAAATTGTTACGAATCTTTATATAATATAACTCATGTCAGAGCCGATGAGAGCATACACACACACACACACACACACACACACTGATATTTTTCACAAGTGTTTGAATAGTATACTGTTGCTGGATCCTAATGTCATTAGTGGGCTGCACAACTGGCTTTTTATCTGATCGCAAATGACATGTATTGCTGGTAAATATAAAATAACATTCTATTTTGACAACAAATCAGTTTTGGAGTGGATAGTATTTACAAGCTGCAACGTGCATGATATATCATATCATGAACAACATGAGCAATGCAAGCAAGTTTATGAATGCATGAATCAATCTCACACTAAATGCTGTCAATTTCTGATGCAGTTTTCCAACACATCATTTTTAAAATGACTTTCCTGCATGTAGGCAAAGACAAATGATACAGAAGAGTTAAAATGCTCAAAGAAACATAAACCTCTCCGTCTTCTCTACACTAAACTACAGTATCTCACAGGAGACGGATCATGTGGAGGTTACAGGCTCTCAACTCAAGAGTCCAGAACTGAGACCCCCGCACAAGCAAATAGAGCTCAAGACACCATTTTTTATTTGACACAGTTTCTTAAAAATGCATTGGTCGTGGCGTTGGTCAACGATGTCCATCTTATAAGCAGCTAAAAGCGTAGTGACTGTTACTCATCTGCCTTCAAGCTCTGAATAACTGAAGTAGGTATGACAGCAATGATAGCAAGAGTTTGATCCACACATTCTTGATTGCCTGGTTTTAATTCAGTGACAAACAGAGAGACAAAGCAGGTCAAAAGTCTCATGAGCTTTTGTTTTCAGGCAAAACGCTAATCTCCTTGGAGACAAAGTGAGCACTGTGGAAATATTTCCCATCTCCACCTTCCCTCCCATCCATTCTCACTCTCTGTCCATGTGCTTTAAACATAATCCATATGGTTTGCTTTGCATTGTTTGTGAATGTCAGCTTGTATTGATCAGGTGGACCGAAGCCAGAACATTACTCATCACAAAATACTGCCTTGTTATCACAGAAAAACCAGGGTGAAAGGAATAAGGGGAAGGCAGCAAGAGAGTAAGAGAAAGATAACAAAAACAAAAAAAGACTCTAAAATCATTGAACAGATGGACAATTGTTGGTTTGATTGCTTCTATTGTCCTCATTTGTAAGTCGCTTTGAATAAAAGTGTTTGCTGATTAAATGTAATTATAAGTGTAAATAACAAGTAATGAGATATAGTGTACATTGTTTGGCCTTCCAAACAATCTATCTCATATGACACCGTTTCTTTCTCTTTGCCCTCTTCTTTCCTCTCAGCATCTTATCAACCTATGGCTATAAGTCAGTGAATGCAGCATATCAAAAATTAACTTCCCTCATACCACAAGGGATTGCATAGCCTATGTTCAGTGACAGAATAACCTTTAGATCTGTATGCTAATCAGGCCAGGACCCACAGAGCTACTGTTAACGAGGCTTACGGCAGAAACGCACCTTTAGAAATAATTACTCAGAAATAATTACTCCATGAATCAATCTGATATCCTCTCGACTCGTTGCCTATTATGACACATGCTAATAATATTTTCACATTTTGTGTGTTACTAGGTTTGTTGACCACGTTTTAAAAATGATTAATAATATTAATAATAATAATAATAAACATTGTATAAAGCAAGCCCCTTTAATCAAGATTGAGAGATCAATCTGGATTAAATATTAAAGCAAACAAACAATCAAACAGCTAAAAAAAAATATTTCACAGATTATGTGAAATTCATAATAATTAAATAATGATTAAATAATTAAATCACTTAATAATTCTGGCCTAGTGGCAGAGGTATGTATTGATTGATTGATTGCTTTGATTTGATAGAAAAAGCCAAAAATAAGAAAACCGCCAAAAATGATTTAATATATATTTGTTTATTACACTAAAGCTGTTCCAAAGGAACCCAGAAATTAGAAAATGACTCTTGTTGAGGTGCCAGCTTGGGTGAAGCTAAATACTGAAAATGGTATTTATCACTAATACATACTGCAGAGAATCTTTGCATGCAAAACAGCCAAAAAGAAATCCGTTTTATTAAGTGAGGCTTGTCACACACATCCCTGCTGTTTTTATTTCTCAGATTTTAACATCCAGCATCAGCAGGCAGAGTGTTTCGGCCCCTGGGGGCCCTGGTGAGGAATGGAGAGGGACAGGGCTGAGAGGACGTCCTTGAGAGCAGCACAGCTGTGGAAATGAGGAAAAGAAAAAAGACATCCAGATCTCATTAAGCCTGAGTATCACCACACTACATCTGGGACTGGAATGGAAAAAAGACGACTAAAATATTTTATTACTAAAAAAGATGGCATATGGCTTTATTTAAGTATGTTTGTATGTATGTGAATGTGTAGACATATGCAGTTCAACACATAAAGGAACCCTATGTTCACATCGGCCCATAGTGCCCTGCGAATTGGACCATCTGTGGGATTCCAAACTGTAGAGAGCTTACAAGTTCAGTCTACAGGGCACTGCAAATGTCGTTTGGATCAAGTGTACACTGATAAATCACTTTAGACTTCAGTTTGGCTAGAATAAATGTGGGCAAAAGAGTCTGGTGTTTTTTTCTAAGCTTTATACACAATAGATTCTGAACTTAAAACGCACAAGATTTGACTGTTACAATGGGTCATGTAACAGTTAGTCTCACATAGCCAGACTGAAGGCAGAAGGCAGAAGGTCTGGACTCTATCACAGCTTTCAATGGCCAAGCACCACCCAAGAGGCTATCTGACTGACATGTAAGGAAACCCATTTGTTTTTTTTGGTTTTTTTTGAGCATCATGTTTAGGGGTGTGAAAACGTATAGTCGATATCAGACGATAACAGACTGGCATTAAACCCATAAATCATTCATTCAAGAACGTTTATCTTCAGTCGTAAAGAGTCTATGCCATGTGAAGTGACGGAAAAATCCAGTGTTTAGTTAATCCAGAAAAGCAATCATTGTTGTAAACACAATGGCTTTCTTCTTCCATGAGGAGGTATGGCATCACAACGGCTTTGTTTATATATATATATATATATATATA
>NW_015643055.1:43078-45108 GCF_001515625.1 Sinocyclocheilus rhinocerous | reverse complement strand
TATATATATATATATATATATATGGTGTTGCTTGAAAGTTTGTGAACCCTTTAGAATTGTCTATATTTCTGCATAAATATAACTCAAAAGATCATCAGGTTTTCACTCAATTCCTGAAAGTAGACAAAGAGAACCAAATCAAACAAATGAGACAAAAATGTATACTTTGTCATTTATTTATTCTGGAAAATTATGTAATATTACATATCTGTAAGTGGCAAAAGTGTGTGAATCTCTAGGATTAGCAGTTAATTTGAAGGTGAAATTAGAGTGCATCTGTTCAGAGGTGTTTTCAAACAGTGGGATGACTATCAGGTGCCAGTGTGTGACCTGTTTTATTTAAAGAACAGGGATCTATCAAAGTCTGATCATGTTTGTGGAAGTGAATCATGTCATGATAAAAGGAGATCTCTGAGGACCTCAGAAAAAGAGTTGCTGTTGCTCATCAGGCTGGAAAAGGTTACAAAACCATCTCTAAAGAGTTTGGACTCCACAAATCTACAGTCAGACAGATTGTGTACAAATGGAGGAAATTCAAGACCACTGTTACCCTCCCCAGGGGCCTCATTTATCAACAGTGCATACCATGCACTGCGCAGTGAACTCATTTTCAAAGACCGTGCTGATCTGTTTAGTGAGAGCACAGAATGGCTTCTCAGTCGGTACCACTTTCTTTGCCATGATTTCGGTGAGGATATATACATTCATGTGATTTATAAAGGGAGGTGTTGTCACCATATATGGTTTATAGGAGGCGTTACTGAATGCAAATGACCATGAACTTGAATGAGCATGGTGCTTAAGAACATTTGGTATTTATCAACAATGATTACTTACTGGTGTGCGTAAGAACTGCGTGTGCATGTTTAATAAATACAGATTTTTTTTATAGTTGCACACAATCTAAACTTCATTCGTAGGACAAAATATAGAACCTTTTCTACGCACTGTTGATAAATGAGGGCCCAGGAGTGGTTGCCCAACAAAGATCACTACAAAAGCATATATACAGCGTATATATATATATATATAAGATTTTTATTTTATTAATACATTTTTTTTTAAGAAAGAAGTCTCTTATGGCCCTTTGCAAGATTTCAAGTTTCTTACAGTAAACATTGTAATTTTGTGAAATATTACTATTTAAAATAACTGTTTTCTATTTTAATACATTTAAAATGTAATTTATTCTTGTGATGCAAAGCTGCATTTCCAGAATTGTTACTCCAGTCTTCAGTGTCACATGATCCTGGACAATAATTCAATATCAATATGTATCGTGATATAATTTTTTTCAATAACGGTGATATGATTTTTAAACACATTTCCGATATTTCTATATACATTACCAGTGTTTCCCATACGTTTGACTTCGTTGAATAAACATGAGCACTGCACGTTTCAAAATCAAAACGTGGCGCGGGTGTTTTATATCAATGTATCTCTGAAGGGAACCGACTGTCTTCATAAAAGTTTCGATGGCATTTTTATTTTATCTGATAAATTAGCGTTCATGAGCGGCGCTGCTTTGATTACAGCTGTTATAGGGGAAACGTACTCGGTTACTAAAGTAACTGAGTGGAGAGCACTTTAGGTACGTAACCATGCCTTGGTTTCAGGACAACTTTATTGTCGTTAGGCCCGAATTTCAGGCAGGCAGGGCTAATAGAAATTTCTGCCCACCAATTGACCATCAATAGGGGCATGCGAGGCCGCTATAGCCGCCACATAGACTTTGAGCGTGGATGGGGAACGACCCTTATCCAGCAGCTCTTGTAGAAATGACAACACCTCTGCCAATTCGGAAGTGAGGGGTTCTTTGCCGCGGTTTAGACACCAGGCGGAGAAAAAAGACCAATTTAAGGTATAGAGGCATCTCGTAGACGGAGCTCTAGCCTCCGAAATTGTGTTTAAGACTCGCTCTGGAAGGTACGAAGGCTCCCGTCGAGCGGCCAGAGGTGCAGGGCCCATAGGTCGGGCCGAGGATGCCATAATGTCCCGTTCGCTTGAGAGAGGAGATCCTGTCTCAG
>NW_015643055.1:41852-42266 GCF_001515625.1 Sinocyclocheilus rhinocerous | reverse complement strand
GAGCGCAGGTTGGGTTGAGCCCACTCTAAGAAGCGCTCTACCAGCATGAAGAGGCGCTTTGAAGAGAGGCCTCCCTGGCGATTTATGTAGGACACAACCGACATGTTGTCCGATCGGATTAGCACATGGTGCCCTTTCAGGACTGGCAGGAAGAACTGACAGGCTCGACATACTGCTAGCATTTCCAGGCAGTTGATGTGGAAGCCTTTTTCCACCTTCGACCAGTGGCCCTTGCTCTGCACTGAGGTGGAGACCACGCCGCTGAAGCGCGTGGGTCTTCGAGCGAATTGGAGTGAATATCCTCGCTTTATTATCCCCATAACCCATTTTGACACTCCGGGGATGGCCTGCCAGGCCTCGGCCCGCGTGACGAGGGGTTGAATTAACTCGGGTGACTGGCCGCACGGGGGCAGA
>NW_015643055.1:40315-41799 GCF_001515625.1 Sinocyclocheilus rhinocerous | reverse complement strand
CTGCTTGAGGGGCGGTCCGGCCGTAGCGAGATCTGGCCCCGTCCTCTTTCCGTAGATCAGGATGACGCCTGAGGCGCTGGGTCCAACGCAATCTTGGGTCGGGGTCCCTGGCGCTTAGGAAGAGGGTAGCGTTTGGCCGAGCGAGAGCGTCCCCGCGTCTGCTGCGCTTTAGCGGGCTGAACAGCGGGGGCGGCAGGTGCTGGCTTCGCAGACTGCTGAGTCTGAGGCAGCAGCGGAGCTGGAGCGCTTAGGCAGGAAATGATGCATAGCCTGGGATGATTTCTGTGCCTCCGTGAAGCATTCAGCGAATCCTTCGACTGCCGGGCCGAAAATACCTTTGGGGGAGACAGGAGCGTCGAGGAAGGGGATTTTATCCGCGTCCTTCATCTCCGTCAGCGTCAACCATAAATGGCGCTCGAGCACCACAAGGCTGGCCATCGATCTCCCAATCGCCTGGGCAGTGGTCTTGGTGGCGCGTAGAGCCAGGTCAGTCGCGCTCCTCAGATCCCTGAGGGTAGCGGGGTCCCGGCCAGACTCGGCGGATGCGAGGATTTTGGCCTGGAAGACCTGGAGGACTGCCATAGAATGAAGTGCCGAAGCGAGAGTCACGCTGACGAGGGGCCTGGCGGCGCCCCGGCAGGAACCATTCATCCAGATGGCTACAAGAGGGCTCCTCTGGTGGGGACCACTCTAACCCCAGCACTTCAACCGCTTTGGAGAGGATACGGAGAAGCTCGGTATCCATCCCGTCTTTGGTGGCGCTGGGCGCGGATGATGGCGAGGGGGTGGGGTCATTCTCCGAGCCCAACAGCTCCTCTGCATCCGGCATTTGCAACAACGCCGCTGCTCTTTTAGAAGCTCTTTGAAGTCGCCGGATGGCGGCAGGGGAACCGGACCGGAACTGCTGCGTCGCTGGAGCGGCGGAGAAGCAGGTCAGCCGTGCTGAGAAGGTCCCGATTCCAGCTGCGAAGGTGTGTCAAGCGGCGAGCGGCTTCGGATCAGCTTGAGACGTAGAGTCGTCGCTGAAGGAGAAGAAATCTGAGAATCCTGTGGCGAGCGCCCGCTTATATAGCCAGATGCCCCGCCCATTCTGGCGGGCTTTGGCGGGCTTCATCGCCATAGGCTCGTGCAGCTCCGTTTTCAGCATCATTACTCCAGTCTTCAGTATCACATGATCCTTCAGAAATCATTCTAATATGCTGATAATCAATATTTAATCATTTTTTTCAGGATTCTTTGATGAACAGAAAGATACAAAGATCAGCATTTATCTGAAATAAAAAGCTTTTGTAAGATTATACACTATACCATTCAAAAGCTTGGAGTCAGTATAATTATTTTTTTTGGGGGGGGATTATAGAAATTAATACTTTTATTTAGCAAGGATGCTTTAAATTGATCAAAAGTGATTATAAAGATTTATAAATGTTATAAATAAATGTTTTTTGAGCAGCAAATCAGAATATTAGAATGATTTCTGAAGG
>NW_015643055.1:37031-38166 GCF_001515625.1 Sinocyclocheilus rhinocerous | reverse complement strand
TAACGGCGCGGCATTTGCAACAACGCCGATGCTCTTTTAGAAGCTCTTTTGTGAGTCGCCGGATGGCGGCAGGGGAACCGGACCGGAACTGCTGCGTCGCTGGAGCGGCGGAGAAGCAGGTCAGCCGTGCTGAGAAGGTCCCGATTCCAGCTGCGAAGGTGTGTCAAGCGGCGAGCGGCTTCGGATCAGCTTGAGACGTAGAGTCGTCGCTGAAGGAGAAGAAATCTGAGAATCCTGTGGCGAGCGCCCGCTTATATAGCCAGATGCCCCGCCCATTCTGGCGGGCTTTGGCGGGCTTCATCGCCATAGGCTCGTGCATCAGCATCATCAGCATCATTACTCCAGTCTTCAGTATCACATGATCCTTCAGAAATCATTCTAATATGCTTATTTAATCATAATAATAGTTCTAATTATTATCTATGTCGAAAACAGGTTTTGCTGCTTAATATTTTTGTGAAATTGTTTTCGGGGGGGGATTATAGAAATTAATACTTTTATTTAGCAAGGATGCTTTAAATTGATCAAAAGTGATTATAAAGATTTATAAATGTTATAAATAAATGTTTTTTGAGCAGCAAATCAGAATATTAGAATGATTTCTGAAGGATCAGGTGAATGGATTAATGATGCTAAAAATTTAGCTTTGAAATCACAGAAATAAATTACATTTGAAAATATTTCCAAATCGAAAACAGTTATTTTAAATAGTAAAAAATATTTCAAAAAGTTACTGTTTTTTTGCTGTATTTTGGATCAAATAAATGCAGGATTGGTGAGCAGAAGAGAATTCTTTAAAAAGCATTAAAAATCTTACTGTTCAAAAACGTTTCACTGGTATGTTAGCCTATAGTTTGAAGTTAAAGATATTAATAATTAATAAGGTGAGTCTGAGATGTTTATTTGACAGTGATTTCACATTTCTTGTTTGTATGAAGGCTAAATACAAATAAAAGGTGAACATTAATTTATTTGTGCTTTTTTTTCTAAAAAATTAAATAGTTTTATAGGAAGAGGTTTCATAGACTTGGCAAATTAATTTTTCATAAGTTTGTAGGTAAAGACATCTGTTGTGGGCGTTCTTGGCAGTTTTTACGAGGCTTTTTTTAATAGTGTTCATATCGATATCGGAATT
>NW_015643055.1:33377-36941 GCF_001515625.1 Sinocyclocheilus rhinocerous | reverse complement strand
GCATTATCCCTAAATAAATAAATGCATGTCAATTCTGATTTTGTGGTGACTTTAAGCCATCATTCACTGATTTTCCCTCTGCTGCAGTTCTGAATTAAATATGGCAAATATGGCACAGGTTTAACCAGAGACAGTACATAGAAACGGGCCACCTTTTACAATGAATGGGAGAAACTGAAATGAATATACTGGCATTTTTAGTAAAAAAAAAAAAAAAAAAACCTTCACACACTGCACACAAGTGTATGTCTTTACCAGTTATTAAGGTCAGGATATAAACACTGGCAAACTGCAGCAAAGAAAGGAACAGCTGGGAGGAAAGATGGCTGTATGTCCTCATCTGATTTATATATATTGTGTGTGTGTGTGTGTGTGAGAGAGAGAGAGAGAGAGAGAGAGAGAGGCTGTTTAAGAGATAACACACCTGTGTAAGAATTTTAAGGTGGATGGCTTTGCTTGTGAGTATGCAAGTGTGTCTATTATCTATTTGTGTCTGAATCCGTTTGGTCCACTGACTTAAGAAATGCTTATGAGAGCTCAATAATTTACAGGAACAGGTGGGTGTAAGTATGCATGAGAGTGTGTTTTTGCATTTTGTGTGTATTCAGTGGGTGGTAAGTTCTAGGACTGGGAGACATATTGAATATGCACAATAAATTAAATAAATTTGCAGTTTTATTTCGCAAAATATTTAGATATTGTTTTAGCTGTATCGTTCATCCCCACCGAGCACTTAAAAAAATGTCAGAAATATGCTTTTAGTTCTTATTTGCACCTAACAGATCCTGGAATGCATTTTGTGTATCAGCATGCGATCTAAGTCACAAAGGCCAGTGCTCTGCATGTGTGTTTATCAGAACAATAAAGCTGTGAGGTTTCATTTGTCCGATCTGTCTGAATCAGGACCCAGCAATCAAGTCCCCCGAACGAGACTGCTGACACACTACGCACAAATCATTTATGCGCTGAACATTTAACACACAACACAATGGCATCCACCAGCATGAGAAATGGGGAGGCTGAGTCATTTAGAGATCAGATGGGGGGAAAGAAATTGCATTTTTACACGATCAGCCTGAAATTGTTTACCACAATTCATGATTGCCATCCATCCCACTGATACAAAAATATGAAACTGAGAGAAAAATTAAGGTTAGACTTCCAAAGGTGGGCAGAAAATAGCTCAGAGACATCTTTATTTAATGTCATGCACAGTGCGGGAACTTTCTGACATGCTGTCAAACCGTAAAACAAGTCATAATGATAAACCTCAGCGAAATGTAATATGGTTTGGAACAGCAGTCATGCTGAGTCTTGCTGAGGTGTTGTCACATAAAATATGCTTGCTGTCTTCTCATGTGTATCTGTATGAGGCAAATCATGACATTTAAATATAAAATTGTGTATCTGACTACACCAGCTGGATATATGATCACATACAGTATAGAGAAACTGACTTAATTCTGTGCTTAATTTACTGTATTTTCAGAAGTGAATTGTAACAGTATATTGATGACAAAAGATAAAAATAATTACAAAAAAATAATTAAACTCAGGACTAGTAACCAGAAGGTTGTTGGTTCCATCCCTTCAAAATATGCTTGCTTGTTGCATAAAGGCCGGGGCACACCAAACCAACGGTCGGCCTTTGGCCAACGTCGGGCCGACGGCGAGTGACGGTCGGGCTAGTTTGTTTGGTGTGTTCCACTCGTCGGCTCTTGTCGGGCTCACGTCGCAGTTTGCCCGCAGTTTGCCCGATTCAACATGTTGAATGTGTGTGTATTAATTAAAGGAGTCTGGCCTCAGAATGCACTCTCCATGTTTATGTGTGTGCATGTACTAATTAGAGCAGTCTGCTCCCAGTGTGCACGTGCGTTCAGTGTTTTATGGTTAAACAACAAAAAATGATGTTATTCAAGGACAGATAAGAGGGGGAAAAAAGCGAATTGGGTGGGAGGAGAAAGAAAAACAGGTACGGATAGAAAAAGCCCCTCCAGCAGATGCATGGCATGGTGAGCACTTCATATGAGTTAGGATGAGAGATCATTAAAACAAACAAGTGTTGTCAGTCGATTAAAAAAACAACAACAAATTAATCACATATTTTTTTTCTGAAATTAATCGTGATTAATCCCAACTAACATTAAAATTTTTAAATATACTATTATATAGCAATTAATCACATTCAAATCTTCAATGGTTTGTTTCCAGATCCCCAGCCCTCCCCAAAATACCACTGACAAAATGTTTATCAATGCAAACCTCCATGGCTTGCCATGGCCAGGAATAATCAAGAAAAATGCTTCGAGTAGATGCAATTTGTTCCAGAAAAAGCCCCACCAGAAGGTCTGGAGACTGAGTAACATCAGATCACGGAGGACGCACCAGTGGCAGTGACATATACTGTACTGAGACACGAACATTATTCCAGCTATTAACCAAGTCCATCTCTTGTCTTCAATTCACTTCAACTTGACTCAGCTCAGTTCTGTTTATCTCCTCTCTTGTCTTTGATTCATTTTAATCCAAGAACATTTCTGTTCTATCGTACTCTTCAGTTCTCATCTCTGTTTTGATTTAGTTTAACTCAACTCAGTTTTCTTTGCCTCATTTCTTTATTCACATTCTTGTCTTTGCTTCATCTCTTCTCATTTTTAATTCAACTCAACTCAGTTCTGTTCATTTGTTCTTTTGTCTTTGATTCAGTTTAACTAAAATAGTCTTAATTTGTCATCTCTTTGTTTTATCCAGCTTAACTTCAACTCAGTTCTGTTCATCTTTTTCTCCGATTCAGTTCAACTCAGCTCAGTTCAGCTAATTGTTGTTCTCGTATCAATTCAGTTCAACTTAAATCAGCTCTGATCATTTAATCTTCTATTATCTTTGATTTAAATCAACTTGGCTTAGTTCAATTCATTTCTGTTCTCATGTCTTAAATCAGTTCAACTTTATTCAGCTCAGCTCTGTTCATCAGTGTTGAGGAAAGTTACTTTTAAAAGTGATGCATTACAATATTGCATTACTCCCTAAAAAAGTAACTAATTGCATTACTAAGTTACTTTTTTATGGAAAGTAATGTGTTATGTAAATTTTTTATTACTGGGCTGGACTTGCTTTTTGTTTTTAACATAAAATGTTATATTCTTAGCAAATTCAAGTCTGTACTGTAGAGGGCGCATCTCAAACAAACCTTTCAGCTGTGCTCCCATTCTGGATTGCATTGAGAATAAGACGCAGAAGAAGAAAGTTGAACACTTTTCAGCAATAATAATAATAATAATTCAAATTAAAAATATTTGCATTAACATTTAGTTTAAAAAAAATAGGCCAATAAATAATTCACATATCAGACAAAATTGCGTTGCAGCAATTCCTTTAAATGTTAAGGTATTTAGAGCAGAGCAACATCAAAATCAGAAAAAATATAATCGGGCCTGTTTAACGCTTTTCCTTATTTTTATAGTTTAGATGGTGATGAAAAAATGACTCGCCATCTCCTCACTGGACGTGCCTTTAGAGAGAAATGCATCTTTACGGTTTACATAATGAAAGAGTTTTTGTTTT
>NW_015643055.1:32754-33336 GCF_001515625.1 Sinocyclocheilus rhinocerous | reverse complement strand
GCGCCTCCATGTCCTGCAAAGTGCCTTCAGCTTCCACTCTTCACACAAACGATTAGATATGCGCATAATAGCGCACATTTATATCGTTTAAAAATTTAAACTAACATTGTTATATGCTTGAACTGTTTTATATCTATAGATTTTATTTGAGGCAAGTCGTGATGATTTGAGAAGGCTAAATTGATCAAACATAGGCTATGATAAGCTCACTGTCTGCCGCTGGCCGCTTGGTCCTTACTTAAAAAAACCTTACATTTAATGAACAAAAAATGCTCCCCACGACCCCCCACCACTTTTTACAACATCTCGCGGCACGCACGGATGTACCTAAAGAAACATATCCATTTGATAACAAATTTGTCGGTCTGTGTTAAATAACAGGTGATCTATCGCTGGAATGTGTTCTGGCGAGCGCTCGTTGCTGCTGTTATCGGTTCTCTCTTGCACTCGTGCACAATGCGCAGTCTTCACACAGACGATCGTATGCTTTGTTCTGGTAAAAGCACAAAACAAAATGCACACAAACATGTCCTTGCTCTTGATATACAATCACTGATGAACACCTTTGGTTTTAATGAGAGA
>NW_015643055.1:28395-29878 GCF_001515625.1 Sinocyclocheilus rhinocerous | reverse complement strand
TTCCACTCTTCACACAAACGATTAGATATGCACCTAATAGCGCACATTTATATCGTTTAAACATTTAAACTATATGCTTGATATGCTTGAACTGTTTTATATCTATAGATTTTATTTGAGGCAAGTCGTGATGATTTGAGATGATCAAACAGATCAAACATATAGGCTATGATTTACTTAAAAAAAACCTTACATTTAACGAACAAAAAATGCTCCCCACGACCCCCCACCACTTTTTGCAACATCTCGCGGCACGCACGGATGTACCTAAAGAAACATTTGAACAGAACTCCATTTGATAACAAATTCGTTGGTCTGTGTTAAACAACAGGCGAGCTATCGCTGGAATGTGTTATGGCGAGCGCTCGTTGCTGCTGTTATCGGTTCTCTCTTGCACTCGTGCACAATGCGCAGTCTTCACACAGACGATCGTATGCTTTGTTCTGGTAAAAGCACAAAACAAAATGCACACAAACATGTCCTTTCTCTTGATATACAATCACTGATGAACACCTAAAAAAACTACACAAGGGTGGATTAGAACCCACAACCTCGGAAATGCATGACAAAAGTTCTACCACTAGACTTCTAAAGCACACAAATATTTTATTATTTTATTATTAATTTATATTAATATAGTCGCTTTCAATGTGGGCAGGGCCCGCGTGCGCTGCGGGCCCCCCCCACGGCACGGGCCCCAGTGCGGCTGCGCTGCCTGCACTGTCTGTAGTTACGCCACTGAACAGAGGTTTTGAACTCAAAGAATCATGAAAAACTTTCCTGTTTATCACAACAAATGGCCAAGCAAAGCGCACGACACTGACAAGGTACGCGAAACAGTATGAGACCAAACGCGATTTCAGCACGTCTCCACACAGTAAAACAAAACAAGCGTTTCCTAGCAACGTCAACTGATGACAACATGAACTTATGCCACGACTCAATGTCAGCATCCTTCAGTCATTTCATCTTCAGGGATCTGGAGGTTTGTTCCAAGACTGGCTGAACCTTCTAATCCTTCCAAATGAAAGGAGTGAATTTATTTCCTTATGAAATGAACTCTTCATGAAACCAATACTCAGGAACTCACACAAAACAGACGCCATGCAATAAAACAATAAAACTTATCTGGAGAAGAAATCTTCAAAGAGAGCAAACAACACCTCTCTCCTCGCCCATTTACGACCCCCTTCTCCCCCTGCCCGCTCTGCCTCTCCCTCTTTTCCCCCAAAAGGTTTCACTCAAAGTTCATTAAGAATATGCATATCCCACATATCATGTATCTTGTGAACCTGTTGTTTTTCCCCTTCATGTTTAGTGTCATTTTAAAGGTCTTTGTGCGATTGGTAAATTGGTTTCAATTTCAAAGTAGTCATTTATATTATGAGAAAGATTTAAAACTTTTGTAGAATTGTGTTGTGTTGAGGAGGGGGTGTGTCCCCCTTTAGGCCTGTGGGAATGTTTATCTATCTCCAGCCAGGTG
>NW_015643055.1:4735-28189 GCF_001515625.1 Sinocyclocheilus rhinocerous | reverse complement strand
GGCACGTCATCGGAGACCTTCTGATTTCTGTCTATCGCTGATGTTAGCAAGTTGTACGGGAAAGGACTAAGTGAATTACACTTTTTGTCATAAGCAAGCAGTAGGCGGCAGGCAAAATAGGTATTAGTCTACCTACACCCTCTGACTAGCATCAGACTGGCGAGTTTGTGATCGTAAGATCCACGTAAGGCCAGCGTGAGACTTAAAAGAGACATTAGGTCCCCAGTGAACGGATAATTGAAAGTATAGTGAGTCCAGAATAATCAAATATCTAAATTAATATACAATCAATATTTGTGATCATTAAGTTTAGGCAATATTTTTAATTAAAAACTGATCACTTGAAATTGGAGTCAGATTGAAAACGGAGCTAGACAAAATTAAAGCTAAATCCTGATAAATTCAGAAGCGCAAGTAAAAGACCGAATACGCATTAAACCAGGCCGCTGGATTCCGCATTTTGGGCTGGCGGGTGGATTCTTACACAAACAAAATTGAAGCAAAACCTGCAAATCCGACCTGGGCAATTAGCTTATGCAACATTACTCTAAACTGAAGTCATGCGCTAAAGAGTCCTTATGTTGAGTGGCTTTCAAAGTCACTTTTAACACCAGTTGCTTCTTTGATCCAAAGATCATCTAAAATGTGGAAACTAATGGCCACTAGTAGAGCTGCACAGAGAATGAGAAAAATAGTGACATGCGATTAACTTGTTGGATAATGGGATAGACCTAGATTAATGTGTCAAATCAATTAAAATTATTTTTGAACAGATTCAAAGCCAGAAAATAATGACATATCTATTATGACTACTGATCAAAGAACACAGCTCCATTTTCTCAAAGTGAAGAGCAAAAAAAAAAGAGTTTTTAAAAATGTATTATTCAACATTATGGCAATCAAATAGAAAGCTAAACAAAGGGAGACTTTTGAAATATCTGTTATTACTTGATATTGTAAGGCCTTGACCAATAGTATTCCGCCATCTTTCTCTCTCTTGATTTTTACAAATAATCTTTCCAAATATTTATTTCTCTTCTTAAGAGTTTCGCATCTCTCTGAGCAACATCTTTTTGAGAGACACTGATGCTTGGGTCCTAATCATCAATGTCTCAAAAAGCGAGGGACAGAAAGACCACAAGGGGGATTGAGAGACATAAAAAGCTCCAATTGAATAAAGAGTCCAAATGCTTGAATTGGTTGATTCAGATTTACTGCGTCTGTCTCAATCTGCCTCCTCACGCTTGCTTGCTCGCTCGATGCCCACGTTACACGATGACAAAACTGGCATCTACACGGTCATATATCAAACAGTCTATTCATGCGGTGACACCTCCACTTTTAAAACAATTACTTCAACAAATGAGCAAGCCGTTCTGTCATTGAGGGCTATTATTAGGTCAGAGTGGGTGTGTTCCAATCAGAGTGATGGGGCTTTGAAGAGAGAATTAGGACATAGCCGGGCAATGATTTATTTTCTAAGTGAGAGAAAAAGAGAGATAGAGAAACACAGAGAATAAGAAAGAAAAGTGACTGCTGATGCATTCAATTACCCCAACTACTCTACTGGAAGCATTAGACAAACTTGCGAACTCCATCCTGACATCTCGTCGCAAAGTGGATGAAATAAGCGTCAAAAATCCTATTCTCTCTATCAGTTGGTTTGATATTTATGTAGCAGCATGATATGTTTGAATATAAAAGATAAAAGAAGCTTGTTTATATTGAAAATCATGTAAATATAAAGGCCTCCAGAGGGCTGTCGGTGATATGTCTAGATTTGCCTCCATTTGCAAATAGTTCTGATATAATAAGAAATATTGTGAGTGACATTTAAGTACATACTTATTCCAATAATCTATCCAATCATCCATCCATCCATCCATTTTCCAAACTGCATATCATAGCGTTGCAGGGATGCTGGAGCATATTCCAGTATTGAAAATCATGTAAATATAAAGGCCTCCAGAGGGCTGTCGGTGATATGTCTAGATTTGCCTCCATTTGCAAATAGTTCTGATATAATAAGAAATATTGTGAGTGACATTTAAGTACATACTTATTCCAATAATCTATCCAATCATCCATCCATCCATCCATCCATTTTCTAAACTGCATGTCATAGCGTTGCAGGGATGCTGGAGCATATTCCAACATCTCAGACTGTATGCAGGGAAACACAAATTTAACATGGATGAATGTATTCAAATATATTTAGATAGTAAATACATTTGATTGTTCATAACCTATTATTTTATATTTTATAAGAGCTTATGTACTGTTTTATTGTTAGTACAGTGTATATCTTGGAACTAAAATATTAGTACTACAGGCATATTTTCCAAATGGAACAGTCATTATGGGACCACTTTGCAACAAATAATTTAATAGCAATTATGGAAAACATTTTGTTGAATTACGGGTATTTTTTATTTCTTTGATTTCCAACCTAACAATGTTTTTGGTGGAGTTTTTGTGCACAGTGAGAGATCTATAGCCCCTGCAACTAGGAGCTCTTGTACCCCCAAAAATTGGACAAATCCTTGCAGATAATGCTTTAAAGCACATTTTAAATCATAATGTTTTTGTCAGGGTTCTGCCATGGCAGCTTTGTCTGTGTTGTCTTTGTTTAATGTTTCATTGTTTGTCTTGTGCCTGAACACATTGCTTTGTCTTTGTTTGTGTCTGCCATGTGTTCCTTTGGTCCCACCCCCTTGTTTCCCTTGGTCACACCCTCTTGTTTAGCCCTTGCCTTGTTCTCGTTTCTCTAATTGTGCTCACCTGGCCCTCGTGTACTTCCTTCCTTTATATCGTGATGCTTTTTCCTCTTGTGTTTGCTGGTTTGTTTTGTGCCATATGGTGCATTCAAGTCCTCCTGGGAAGTTCATATTTACAAGTCGTAATTACAACGTCAATTTGTCACTTTTCAATTCAATTCAAAATTCACAAATTCACAATTCAAGTCACTTTGGTCGGAACAAGATGGCAATTTTGTGTTTTCTACATAAAATGCAACGATTTTTTTTAACCCCACATCTACAAAATGATGAATAAAGAATGTGCATCATTGTGTTTTTTATTATTTTTTATTTTTATTCAATTTATGAAGGTGATAAACTGAATCATTTCATATTCTATGGTAATTATACAATAATGTAATATTTTATCCATGTCAGCAAATTTACCTTCAATGCAGACACTGCATATCTCTAGTCTTTGGCTGCATCTATTGCATCTGACATTTTTTGTCACTGACAAGCTCCCAACTCGGGGCTTAAAGAAAATTTCAAGTTTCTCACTCGTAATATCGACTTTCTACCCGACATGACTTGAACGCACCAATAGAGATAGTTACTGACTTTTGAAAGGAAAGGAAAGTAAAGGATGTGACGTGTAACCAAGTATGTTGACCCATACTCGGAATTTGTACTCTGCATTTCACCCATCCAAATGCACACACAGAGCAGTGGGCAGCCATTTTTGCTGCGGTGCCTGGGGAGCAGTTTGGAGGTTCGGTGCCTTGCTCAAGGGTCTCACCTCAATCGTAGTATTGATGGTGGAAGAGAGTGCTGGTCATTCACTCCCCCACGTACAATCCCTGCCAGTACCAAAACTCGAACCCGTGACCTTTGGGTTACAAATCCAACTCGCTAACCATTGGGCCACGACTACCCCATTTGCTCTGTATTCCAGTCTTGCCCTGCTATTTGCTGTGAGTGTGTATCCTTGCTGCAGTTTTTGCTCTTGATTTCTCTCTTTTGTTTTTTGGTTTTGATCTTTAGTTATCTTGCTTATATTTACTTCTTTAGTGGTTCATCAGTTTTATTTCTAGTCTTGTATTCTCGTTATTGCTTGGATTTTATACTTTAGTTATTCATTAGTCTAAACTTCGATATTTCCTTTACTTTTTGTTTTGATTGTTTAGTAATTTGTCTTTATTTTCTTATGTTATTTTTCCCCCTTTTATTACATCATGTTTCTCCTTGTGTTGTGCTGAGTAGTGTTGTTTTGTGGTCTTGAGTGGTGACTTGTTTGGTCTTCTTGTGTGCTCGTGTGTGTTTGTGCAGTCCTGCTCTACCAGCCTGAGACTCCCTGCCAGTTGGATCCCTTAGGCGGTCTGCCAAATAAGCCTGGTGCTGAGAACCTAATCTCTGATACTGGCCTGCTTTGAGTCCCTTCACTCTGATTGCACGCTCTGCTGTTCTCTGCTCTGGTCTTCTCCCCATACTTCCGCCCGGTTTGGCCAACAACTGAGACTGTTCTCCAGACTGTCTACCTCTTGGGGCATAGTTCTCTTCCTGCTGGCCGGAGCTGTCTCAAGATTGTCCACCCCTGTGCTGTGTGAATTTGTGTTTTCAATAATTCTTTGATTCACTCACTCTGCATTTGGGTCCCTTCCTGCTGACCTTGACAGTTTTAACAAAGCACAATTATTTTGAAGCGTTTACTAATATGCTAAAGCACATGTAATGTACTTGATTGCAATTTTAACTGTAGTCTACATGATAAACAAATTTCAATAGTGACATTCGAGTATATTGTAGTTTGTCAGTACATTCAGCAGTGCAGTTAAACCATATTTCAAACACGTCGCTGTATTTTCATAGAAGTAATTATAACATTAGATGTCCTACATAAGGTAAAACAAGCCCTGTAATGTTCATTTCACTTTAAATTTGAATATTTAAATATATCAATTAATTGCAAATATCATGCCTAAATTACATTTTAGTTCACCCTGAAGTATATTCTATTAAAGTATATTATTTCCTTAATACATAATATTTTTAAAAGCATGCCAAAGTATACTTTCTTTTCACAAGGGACGTCTTTATTTTTTCTTAAAGAAGCTCAATTTATGATACATTGTTTTCATATTTTATTGCTACTTTATTGCTAATATTTTATTGCTAATTGATATGTTATTTAAATGTAAGTTGAGCAGTCATTCTAGCAGACAGGAGCAATGGTGCATAGAAAATAACAGCATGAGGGCTTTACTAAGATGACCGCCGAGTGACCTGCATTAAAGACTTCTATGGAACTCAACAGAAATGTAAAGGTGCATTCAACCCAAAAATCCATTACTTTAAATATGTCTGGCTACAAATGATTGCCCTGCTTCTCTTTTCTTTGCTTTGAACTTAATTGAATATAGTTAATAATTGAACATAATTAATCAACCATAGCTGCAAGCAACAATGCGCTGAGTCGAGTAAATGATCAATAACGTGTTGTTCAGTCAGGTCTCTCCTCTATTTGATGCGGAGGTGTAAATTAGCTGTGAAATTTCACAAGAATTAAACAAAAAAGAAGAGTCATAAATATTAGAAACAGAGAAGGGTTTCATCGGCAATATACTGTATATCTACAATAAAATACATTCTGAAATACATTTTGGAAAGGTGCTTTTTTAATGTACACGACTGATCAAAATTCTGGAAAAATTATGATTTTTTTAATTTATTTTTTATTTTTTTGAAAAAAGACTTCATGCGCATCATGGCTGCATTTATTTGATCCAAAAATACAGTAATATTGTGAAATATTATTATAACTTAAAAGGAGTTTTTTTGTTTGTTTTTTTATATAATATAACTTTTTTAACTTTTAATTTAATCCTATGATGGCAAAGCTGAATTTTCAGTGACACTTAATCCTTCAGAAATCATTCTAATATGCTGATTTGGCGCTCAATTATTATCAGTTATTCTTGGTACTCAATTATAAACAATGGTTCTCATTATCAGTTTGAAATCCGTTTTTGATCCTTAATATTTTTGTGGAAATCGTGATACATTTTTTTTTTCAGGATTCTTTGATTAATATAAATTTTAAACTAACAGCAAAAAAAACAACAACACTGACCACCGACTCTCACATTTACAATTAAAAATAAGTTAACATAGAAAGAGTTATTTTAAAATGTAAAATTTTTCTCAATATTACTGTTTTTACTGTATTTTTGATCAAATAAATGCAGCCTTGGTGAGCATAAGAGACTTCTTTCAAACAAATAAAAAAAGCTTAATTATTACAAACTTTTGACAGGCAGTATACAGTATGTGTAAGTAAAGAATTTCATTATATCAGACAAATGTTTTTAAATGCTAGAAAAAAAATTTATTGGTCCATCTTATAATAATTTATATTAATAAAAATAATACTGTGTGTTAATACAGTGGACTCCTCAAGGCTCTGTGATGCACGTCTTGTCTAGAACCCTATGAATTTCAGTGATGGCCCTGTTACTACTACTGCCTGGTATATGCATCACGTTTAAGTGCACATACAAAACTCAGCGTCTGACAGACAGCAAGAAACAGGAGTAGAGGGAGGGCTGAGGAGAGAAACATTATCCTGAGGCTCTGACGGCGAATCGATTCTGCCGCAATTAAGGCAAATATAAGAACAGATAGATGAAGGGATGAACATTTTTCCCTTCTGTCTTCACTTTATCTGACACTGACAGTACGCCTCTCAATGTTTCCAGCTCTTTACTTAGTGTCTATCTGTTTGTGCCTAAATTATATTGACTAAATTATATTGAGAACAGAAAATGTGTACTTGTGTTTCATTTCAGATACAGTATCAGTTTAAAGGAGTAGTTCACTTATAGTAGTTCAAAAATTTACAGATAATATACTCACCCCCTTGTCATCCAAGATGTTCATGTCTTTCTTTCGTCAGTTGTAAAGAAATTATGTTTTTTGAGAAAACATTTCAGGAATGATCTCCATATAATGGACTTCCAAAATGCAGTTTCAATGCAGCTACAAAGGGCTCTAAACAATCCCAGCCGAGGAAGAAGGGTCTTATCTTGCGAAACGATCTGTCATTTTCTAAAAAAAAAAAAATAAAAAAAAATGTATATACTTTTTAACCTCACACGCTCGTCTTGTGTAGCTCTGAAATGCGCATGCGTACTCTGTGCAGTCCTGTTCGAAACAGTTAGGGTATGTCGAAAAACTCCCATCTCATTTTCTCCTCCAACTTCAAAATCATCCTACATCGCTGCAGAAGTACCGACCCAGTGTTTACAAAGTGAACGTGCAAAGAAGGTCAAACGACCTTTCTAAAAAAGGTAAAACAGCGATGTAGGACAATTTAGGACGATTTTGAAGTTGGAGGAGAAATGAGATAGGAGTTTTTCGACATACCCTAACTGTCATGAACCGGAATGAAGAGTTCACGCAGAGCTGGACAAGACGAGCGTTTGAGGTTAAAAAGTATATAAATTGTACTTTTTTTTTTTAGAAAATGACTCATCGTTTCACTAGATAAGACCCTTCTTCCTCGGCTGGGATAGTTTAGAGCCGTTTAAAGCTGCATTTAAACTGCATTTTGGAAGTTCAAACGCACGGGCACCATATAAGTCCACTATATGGAGAAAATTCCTGAAATGTTTTCTTCAAAAAACATAATTTCTTTACGACTGAAGTTCAGAACGCGGTCACGCAAGGGCGTTCCCAAAGCGATCTCGACGCAGCGTCTCGTTCCCTCGGGGAACCATGGTTACATACGTAACCTAGAGACGTTAGTTATGTTTAAATTAACATAATTAAAAAATAAACTATATTGTGTCATTTTTACATTATTGATTATACCAAAGGGAAAATAATGGCTGTTTTCACCCACAGTACTTTTCTTTAAATTACCTATGAAACAACAACATCAACAAACAAATAGAAGCCAAACAAAGATAAATAAAGCCCATACCTAATTACAGTATGAAAGTAATTACTGTCACTATCATCATAATGTTATTCATAAGTACTCACAATAACAGCATCAGTTGCTTACCTGACTTTGCTTTGCGGAGAGAGACAGTCTCTACCATATGCTGTGAAGAACAGATCAGGTGAGATGTAAATAACAGCTTGCGTTCTTAGATTATCTGCAGGAGAATTTAGCATTATGCACTTGAGAAAGTGAGAAAAAATGTAACAGCAGATGTGCAAATGTATGTCCATAAGAATTTAATTCTAGTCAGTAAATCATTTAAAACCGTACTTGGTTGTACTTTTATTTCTTTACAGTTTCTCACAGTGCATAGCATTAAATTACCTGTGCACGATTTGCCACAATTGAGATGTTTCCCAAAATTTCTAGGTTACAAAACAAAAAGTGTATGTACCAATGCAGTGTTAGAATGTTACAGTTAAATGCTTAGCAGTCAATCACGTGCCTCATATTCGCATGCTTTGGACAGTCACAGAAACACAATGCGTTGTATGATATATATATATATATATATATATATATAACAAATTTATTAGACCACCACCACCCATTGTAAGGTTTGTGCAACAGCTGCCCTGAACTAACAATACTGGTGATTCGCATTTTTTTTCTGTAATAGTTAATCCACCAGTATGTGTAAGCTTATTTCAAGGAGTGTGTCCATGTTTGCGGTCCTTGCGGTTCTGGTCCCACTGTTGCTGAGGCACAGCAGCGATTGAGATCATGGGCATCGAATATGGATCTAGCAGAGGGGTTGGAGACGGGCCTCGCCCTTTCTCCGCCTTCATTCCTTATATCTAGCACTCTCTCTTGGGGTTTGGAAGCCCACGCTGCGGTCCCTTCCCCTCCGAGTGACAGCTTGTTGCTGCAGCAATCTTCCACCAAGAAGGTTGATGTTGTTAGTATTGATACAGAAGAGATTGAGGATTCACCCCCTCAATCTCTTGCATATGAGCAGACTGCATTTTAGATCACTTGTTTCTTCTGCCCTCACTACATCATGGGTGGTGATACATCGGTGGTTTGTTTGGGAGCAGAGCTTGCACAGTCAGCTCTTGAAAAGGGGGCTGGCTGTGTCCATTCATAAAATGCCCCAATGTGTACAAGTGTGCACTATCTGGAATGTTTAGCTCAGCTCCTGTTGGCGTTTCTTCTCAAGGAAAAAAGTAATATAGAATCGAGTGGCTCGGATCTGCATTATGGGTCTGCAACAAAATAATGCCTGGGGAAAATTGTGAGCAGATGGGAGGTTCCCTTTCTCTCTCTTTGAGAGTCATGGCGCGGTAAAGGAACACACCGTGTAAACAGGGGTCTGGGTCCAAATGCAAGCTTTTATTAACTGCAGGGGAACTGCGAGCGGACACCGCCGCCTCGGGGGAACTGAGAGCAGACCCCGCCGCCTCGGGGGAACTGAGAGCGGACACCGCCGCCTCAGGAGGATCGTGAGCGGGCACCGCCGCCTCGGGAGGATCGTGAGCAGGCACCGCCACCTCGGGAGGATCGTGAGCGGACACCGCCGCCTCAGGGGAACTGCGAGCGGACACCGTCGCCTCGGGGGAACTGAGAGCGGCCACCGCCGCCTTGGGGAAACGGAGAGCGGCCACCGGCACCTCGGGGAAACTGCGAGCGGTCACCGCCGCTTCCGGAGTTTTGTGAGCGGACACCGCTGCCTCGGGGAAACTGCGAGCAGACCACGCCGCTCGTACCGACATCAGCGGAGGTTCCCGCACGCTGCGTACCAGCCCGCGATGCACCAGGAACGGGTGTGAGGTACTGGGTGCCGCCGACGAGGCCTCTGACGACCCTGGGATAGCCGCCTTGGGAGAACTGTGAGCAGGCTCTGCAGCCAACTCCATCCTGACGGTTGAGCCGCTCAACTGCAGAGCCAGGTTGACGTAGTCCTCCAGCGCCTCCTCGGGGTGCCAGAATGGCATAAGGGATTTGAACGGCTCGGCTAAGCCACCCCAGAAACAGACCATTGAGCAGGTCCGCTCCGTTGCTGACTGGCGAGCCACTCCCACGAAGTCCCTGGCGTAATCCTCAATGCACCGGTCTCCCTGGCGGACATTGAGGAACTTTCCTGCTGGACCCATGCTGGGCGGATTATTCTGTCCTGGCGGGGTCAGGAAAGCACACCGTGTTACAGCTGTGTGTGTGTGAGTGTGTGCACAGGTGTGTGGAGTCAAGGTAACGGAGTCCAGGAGGATGGGAAGTGGCGACCTCTGGTGGTGAGAGGGAGAACACCAGACCCAGACCCCTGACATCAACGACGTGCAAACTTATTAATGTGTTTGTAAACTATTATTCACGATTCTTTTAAATTGCATATATTATTATAATATTTACCTTAACGTCCACACCGTGCAAGGAATTGAATGATAAAATAGTAATCTGGATTTGAAAAGTTTAGATGTCTATATTAATTTAACAGAGGGACTGGAGATGGGCCTCACCCTTTCTCCTTCCTAACCCTATAAATACAGTGCTCTCGTGAGGCACAGAAGCACACTCTGCACAGTCTGCAGTTTCTTCCCCCCTGAGTGAGAGCACGGTGCTACACCTCTCTTCCTCCGAGGAGGTTGATGTGGTCAGCTCATCGATACAGAAGAGTTTGAGGACTCACCACCTCAATCCATTGCAGGAGTTGGTGGAGGTTGTAACTCATTACACACTGATAGGCTGGTCGAGAAGTGAGATATTCGTCCTAAGAGTAATTTGGATGGACACTTCCTGTGTGCTAAATTACAACCTCCACATCGGGACATATCGGATTTCCCTTATCTCCACACCGAGGTGTTGAGACCTTGGGTTAAACCATTTTCAGTCTGGCTCTTCAGCCCCTATGTTGCGAATTGTTCTACGTGAGGGGGCTGAATGAGCAGGGCTATGGGGTGATGCTTAAGGTGGGACAGATGCTTGCAAGCTATCTGTCCCCAATACAGCATCGTCCCTGAAGGCCCCAGCATTACCCACCAAGTGGCTTTGGTGGATAAAGCCTACACGGCGGACCTAGGTCTCACGGGCTGCTGGGGGGCAGCAGTCCCTGTCATGGGCCAGCTCCTCATATCGGTGCATTGGAAGTCCTGATTCCAGTGGTGTCAGACTTCTGAGGGCAGGTCCCTCTGGGGAAGAGCAGTTCACACCTCATTATACGGTGACTGGCTCTCCTCAGTGCTTCTCCAGGGAGCACTGTCCTCAGCTGCTGCACGGCAACGGTACGGCACAAGAATGCATTTCTCCTCAAGTGAGGTTGCTAGAGTGGGTAAATCGGTCGCTCCTTCCACTTCAGGACACCAAATTAAACTCTAGCTACAATAGCGTCCTCAGCCCCGCTAATACCCCAGCCACCACCGGTGCTTCAGGACTTAGTGGGCTCCAACAAGCGACGTTCAGTGCTGCCGCCCGGCAATGGTACACCACGAGAATGATCGTCCCCTAAAGTGAGTGTGCTAGAGCCATCAGGTCGGTCATTCCCTGCCAGTCATGTGCTTCAGGGAGTAGAACTGACCTTTCGGCCTAGCACTGTTACCCCGCACTTTCGCCAGTGCGTGGATGCAATTCTGGCAATTCAGTCATTATCGCTCACATGAAAGAGCTGGGGTTAAGGCAGAAGACCAAGAAGAGTGTGCTTTCTCCAGTACAGAGAACCATTATTCGCTGTGTTGTATGGGTTTCAACAACGATGCAGGCACATTTCCTTTCACAAGGGAATGTTGGGGGCTCCTTGTCTTCATGTAATGCTAACGACGGACGCCTCCCTCACAGGCTGGGGAGCGGTCATGAGTGGCTGCTCTGCCCAGGGTCTGTGGAAAAGGCCACCATCTCACGTGGCACGTAAATTGCCTGGAGATGTTGGTTGTTTTTTGTGCACTGAAACATTTCCTTCCAGACCTGACGGGACATCATGTGCTTGTCCGCACAGACAACACATCTCCTACATCAACCGCCAGGGGGGTCTGCGCTCACACCCACTATACAAGTTGGCACACCAGATCCTCCTGTGGGCTCAGGGAAAACTATTCTCACTCAGAGCAGTTTACATCCCTGGGCATCTGAAGCAGGAAGCAGACATCCTGTTGAGACAGGGGCTGAGGCCTGGGAATGGAGGCTCCACCCTGATGTGGTGGAGCAAGCGGTGGATCTGTGTGCGTCTTAAGACTTCATATGGTACATGACGCGGTTGAGACTGCGTCTATACGCCTTTTCCCCGATTGCTCTTCTCCCGGGAGTTCTGGAAAGAGTCCACCAGGACAGGTCTGTCTTATTTCTAGTAGCCCCGTTCTTGCCGGCCCGAGATTGGCTGTCGGACCTAGTGTCCCTCCTCGACGGTTCTCCCAAGGAGATTCCAATCAGGAGGGACCCTTTGACTCAGTCAGGGGATAGAATCGTTCATCCCTGCCTGGAATTATGGATTTGGCCTCTGAGGGGGCCCAACTCATAGACTTCAGTCTCTCAACTGAGGTTGTTGAGACCATCCTCCACCCCAGAGCTCCCTCCATGAGGAAATTGTACTCCTTGAAGTGGGTTGTGTTCACTTCATGGTGCGGAAATTGTCAGCTGGTCCCAGTTAACTGCCTGGTTGGTTCAGTTCTGGAGTTCCTGCAGGGACGGTTCTCCACAGGGTTGACCCCCTCCATATTAAATGTGTGTATGGTGGCCATAGCTGCTTACCACACCCCTTTGGGTGGTCAGTCATTGGGGAGAAACCCACTGGTAACGTTTCATTTGTGGTGTTTTGAGGACAGGAGAAGTATGGTGACTTCTAAAGCCTTTTCTAAAGGGTCTTCCCTGCAAGATGTGTGTGATGCGGCAGGTTGGTCCTTTCCACTCACAGTTGTGGGTATTGCCATTCCCAAAGCGATTCTGACGCAGCATGAGTTCCCTGAAGGAGAATGTCTCTTGGTTATGTATGTAACCATGGTTTCCTGAGGGGAATGATATCCTGCGTCTTCCTGCATCCCTGTGAGTGGCTTGCTTCGACCTATCAGAACCTGAAGCTGTTTGTTTCAGATGTGCTTTTAAGCTTTCTGGTCTCCACGTCACCCTGCCCATGACATCTCGCCATTCCATTGGACTGATTTCACACATGCTTCAGGACACAATCACGCAGAGGTGTTCCCAAAGCGTTTCTGACGCAGCGTCTCATTCCCCTCAGGGAACCATGGTTACAGACGTAAACTAGAGATGTTTAACATGGCAGAAAAATAGTAAAGCACTTTATTATTTTTTTATTCAAATGCCCAATTACAGTCAATAAATACAGTCTAATAAATTTGATGAGCACTGTATGTGCTTAAAGGGGTCATATGATGCTTTTTTCACACAGCGTCTCCCTGACATGTTGCTTCAACACTAACTGCGGTTACTGAAACCACGCCTTCTTTCTTTGCGTGCACATTTCGGCACATTATGCAAATATTTCCACATAGTGAGGTAGATATGTGCTGGCGTGTTAGAACGAGCCGTTTTAGGGGGGCGTGGCAGAGTCTTAACTTTGATAAAGAATATCTCTTTGGTTTTGAGACTTTAGTCTTTGCAACTTCAGGGATCTTATCTATGCACAATCAGCTTGTAACACTCCAAAGAGAAAGGAAAACTTAAAATCGCATCATATGACCCCTTTAAGACATTTATTAGACCACCTATCATAAAAAAAGAGAAAACACAAATATTTTAGGAATCTGTCAAAAACGTGTTTAAAACAAAAAAAAATGTATTGTTATTTTTTAGGCAAACAACAAACTGAAACAACTAAACAGTCTTTATTCACACATTATAACAACAACAAAAAAAAACTTAATATTTTTATTTTGTATGACCTCCTTTGGCCTTGATAATAGCTTGCATTCTTGCTGGCATTGTTTTTATGTACTTTTTCACAGTCTCTGTTGTTATTGACTGTTATTGATTGGGCACCTGAATAAAAAAATAATAATAATAAAGTGATTTACTATTTTTCTGCCTTTCTTGTAAAACAGTAAATTCAAAAATTAATGGATAACAACAATAATTAGATCTATATTTATTATATCTACAGTATATATCTATATTATATGAAGGAAAGTCCATAAATAAATATTGTTACATGTAATATTGTTAATATTGTTACTGAGTATGTGTGTGTATTTGAAACCATTACAGGAATAGAGACTGTGTCTGTGTGTGTGTGTGTGTGTGTGTTAGAGAGAGAAAGAAAAAAAAATGTCTATGTTCAGCAAATTTCTTGTGGCCACTGTTTGGCCCTGGGGCTGGAGGCGGATCTTAAACATTAGTGTTGGTTATTAGGGTCATTTAGAAGGAAACAAGGGATTTCACCTTCTGTCAGAGATGCCCTTTGTGTAGCGGCGTGTGTGATTTTGGGTTAAGGACACATTCACACCTTAAATATAGTCAACAAAATGCCCTTTCTCATTCCAAAATATGCAATATATATGCTAATCTCAGTGACATTTTAGCATTGGTGTTGTGCATTAGTAATGTTGTAAAGACCAGACCCTCTAAGACCCAGACCCATTTCAGACTAGATCTTTATCCTTATTCTGAATCTAGATCCAATTAGAATTCACCTGAAAGTACACTTCCAAAAGTAAAACCGCAAGGCACAGACATTTAAATCTGAATATGTGAGGCCATGAATCCATAAGAACTGTGTGGACGTTTTTTCTCAAAATGTAATAAAATTTTGAGCTCATAATGTAATAACAATTATTACATTATGAGAAATGTATTACATTATAAACTGACCAAAACTATTGTGATATTGTTATAATTATATAATTATACTTAAAATAAAGTATAAGCAGCCCAGTATAAGGGACAGTCAAAATATTTCGATCTTTATCCTTATTCTGAATCTAGATCCAATTAGAATTCACCTGAAAGTACACTTCCAAAAGTAAAACCGCAAGGCACAGACATTTAAATCTGAATATGTGAGGCCATGAATCCATAAGAACTGTGTGGACGTTTTTTCTCAAAATGTAATAAAATTTTGAGCTCATAATGTAATAACAATTATTACATTATGAGAAATGTATTACATTATAAACTGACCAAAACTATTGTAATATTGTTATAATTATATAATTATACTTAAAATAAAGTATAAGCAGCCGAGTATAAGGGACAGTCAAAATATTTCTGCTGTTATTTGTGTATATATGAAGCAAATTATCAGATTTTGATTAAAGATTACCAAAACAAACAATTTTTTTCGGAGGATTAACTTGCACAGATTAATTGTTGACCTAGGACTAGCAATGTGCGCTAACAAAATAAATATTGTACATTCTGATTTCATGTGGACTTTACCATCTCAGGTAATGTCCGTGGTATTAAGACAACGACAGTGGTTACATATAAATATATTTTAATTTATCAAAATTATTGCTAGGAACAATTCAGTTGCGCCCCTACTAATTTCTATGTCCTTGAATTGAAGGCATTTTTATGAACAAATTTGGAAAAAAAACAAATAAAAGTTTCCATCTAATGTAGTCTGGGATAGATTGTGTTATCTGCCTCAGGCAACGGCAGCACGGAGCACAATGGACAATTCTTCACTTTAATACAAGTTATAACCAGGGGTGTGAAGTAACGAATTACAAATACTCACGTTACAGTAATTAAGTAGTTTTTATCAGTAATTGTACTTTTTTGAGTAGTTTAAAAATTGTGTCACACTACATTTTTTGGAAGGTAATGGTACTTTGACTTGAGTATATTTTTTCAGTACTCTTTCCACCACTGGTTATAACGTGAATGTACATCAGAGGATATGTAGAAAAATAAAATACAACTTACAATCATTTCTGTGCCCATAAGTGGTTTTTAACCAGGGAAATCATCAGTATAACAGCCTGTGAAGAATGTGTCAGTTACGTGACATTTACTTCAGGAAGATAAAACCGTCTAATCATTTTGCCAAAATTATAAATACATTTGGCCTATACATTTGTGTAGAATATAAAGAAGTTTTTATAACAACCATTTAAATGACTATCCCCCGGTTTAAGCCTAATCCTAGACTAAAATTTAAGTCAACTGTTTCAACTGAAAGAAACTTGCTCTGACTCATCTTAAAATATATCAGTGCCTGTATTTTGTCTCAAAATGCACACCAGTGATGTTTTTTCTAAAGCACGTTTATAAAAACATTACTTAAATGTCCTAATTGAACTATGGCCTAATCCTGGTTTAGTCTAAGCCCTGTCTGTGAAACCAGGACTATATCTCAAAAATTAAGCATGTCATAATCACAAAATTAGTAAGCTTTTTATAAAAAAACAAATTAAAAGTTCACAATGTAGCCTAATAAGCCTAATTTTCTTTTAATAAAAATATGATTGTTTTGTGCTCAAATGTATTATATTGAAAGATAATTATGATATTGTAAACACAATAATAATAGTTTTTTAAATTATGTGCTGGTATTACCTTATGAACTGTTATTACATTATAAGTTGCCACAGTGTGTTCATAATGCAATACATTTCTCATACAATAACCTATTACATTATGTGAAAAAATTATTACATTTAAAAATTATTATTACATTATGAGCTCAAGATTTTATTATGTTTTGAGAAAATTATTACATTATGAACATTTTATTACAATAATAATGTAATACATATTACATTATGTGCAGTTTTTACATTGTGTGCAGTTATTACATTATGAGTTGCTTTTGGCCATGCATTAAATGCACTCCCTTGAAAGAGCACAGTTTGCTGACATATTTACTTTAACTTCTCAGGTAATGTCCGTGGTGTGATGATAACGACAGTGGTTACATATAAATATATTTTAATTGTTTGATCAAAATTAAGGCATCGAAGGCATGTTCATTTTTATGAACATATTTTGAAAAAAACAAATAAAAGTTTCCAAAGTCTAATGTAGTAGATTGCGTTATCTGCCGTTGCACAGAGCACGAGTTAAATGAATATTTCTTCACAATAAAAGTTCACAATGTAGCCTAATAAGCCTAATTTTCTTTTAATAAAAATATGATTGTTTTGTGCTCAAATGTATTATATTGAAAGATAATTATGATATTGTAAACACAATAATAATAGTTTTTTAAATTATGTGCTGGTATTACCTTATGAACTGTTATTACATTATAAGTTGCCACAGTGTGTTCATAATGCAATACATTTCTCATACAATAACCTATTACATTATGTGAAAAAATTATTACATTTAAAAATTATTATTACATTATGAGCTCAAGATTTTATTATGTTTTGAGAAAATTATTACATTATGAACATTTTATTACAATAATAATGTAATACATATTACATTATGTGCAGTTTTTACATTGTGTGCAGTTATTACATTATGAGTTGCTACACCGTCCCTGAGTCTCATGTAACAAGACCTTTGACTAACGGCAAAATTTCTGGCTATTTTGGCCATGAACTTTGGACAAATTATAAAACGTTAACTTTACTGTATGCAGAATTCAGTTTTGGTTTAGAATCAATTGTAAGAAACAGATAACAGATTAAACTTAAAACATTTCTTTATACAAACATTACTAGTGCACAACTTAAACTCTTCATAGTTTAGGAAAAGATCAACAAGTACATGGTCTTTTTCACTTTGTTTCTTTTTAATCTGAATGTACAAGGTGTGTTATTCAGCCATCTGTTTAATTTCTTGCTGCTTTAACATACGGTATTCAGAGCCAAAATAGCAGATGGAAAAAGCAAAGCTATTTTGAAAATTGATGCACACTAACTATTTCATTTCTAATAGTCCTACACATTTATCATGCTACCAATAAAATATGTTTCAGTGCACACTGAAATGCAATGGTCCAAGATGTTTTTCCTAATTAAAATGCTTTTTTGTGGCCTTTTGGAAAGGGAATTTAACCGTCTGAATGAACTACAATTAGCAATTTCACTATACCTTGGTGCAGTAATGATGACACAACAAATGCTCTGTCTAAGGTGAATCGTAGGTGAATTTATTTTTCTTTTCTTTTTTTTCTTTTTTTAAAAACTTGTACAAGAGCAGAAATTAACTTGAATCAATTCTACCTGTATGACTTTCTTACTTCAGTAGACCACAAAAGTGACATTTTGCAGAATATCCTGTCCACACTTTCTCAGTATAATAAAGGTCAATGACGATTGGAAACGTTAAGCTCCCTAATGAAAGCAAAGCATAAAAGTACTGCTCCATGCAACTTGTATGTTTGCATGTCTTCTGTAGTCATACGATATATTTGTGTGACAAACAGACCGAAAATTAAGTATTTAATCGCTGAAAATCTTCATACATTCTTAATGGTGTAGTCATGAGAGTTCATGAAAGATATAGCAATGTCTGGTTTCTGAATCTTTTGTTCTTTTGAGTCTAATCTCTTCAATGTATCGGTCGATCCCTTTCACAAACTGGCCTAAATGATTCCTTATCGGATTGGACTGATGTTTAGCTTTTAATAGTGTACATTTTACAATTTTAACCATCAATCACTGGTCAGGAAATTAGCAAGAATTGCAAAAATACTGTAACGTAATACAGCATAGCCTTTCCCTTTGTTTTCTTTAAATGTTTAAGCTGTGTGGGTAAACTTGCAGACAGCTTTTTACAGGAAGAAGAGTCGATGTTGTTCCACTCAATACTGATGGCTTCAAACAGTTCATGAGTAGCTGAAAAATGTCTCCCATTTAGTTGGAGTTTAATGTGTGACCAAATATTCCTAGGGTTCATGGATTCGGACTAGGACAAAACATGAGCCTGATGGACTTGTTCTCAAGTCACTTCTTGCAGTGTGGGCAGGATTATTTTCTTGTTGAAAAATAATATCTGATCACTTTAGATAACAACTGTACAATTGTGGAAAGCAAGACATTCTGCAATAATCTCCTATCCTTTAAATCATTAATTGACTTTTCACAGTGAAGCAGCTCAGCAGTATCAGCAGCCAAAAAGGCTCCTCACATCATGGCACATTTTCCTTCATGCTTCACTATGATAGAGATGCATTCATTATTATATTTCTCACCAGATCTTCAAAGACATCGCTCTGGAGCATCACCATGCAACTTGTGTTTTATTGTGATTCATCGCTCACAACTCTGCTGAACTACTCTGAATCAAACGTCCCATATTCTGCCAAAAACTTCACTCTATGCAACTTGCATACTTTGCATAAAGGGAGGACTGGCACTTCCATGATTCTTTCATGGTGTTTTTTTTTTTGCATTTGAAGCTTATCATTGGAATTGTATGGAAAAGAGCAACCAGTACATTTGACAAAATTTCTCCTTTTGTTTTTTTTTTAATGGAAAACAGAGATTTGTACAAGTTTGGAATGACAGGAGGTGATTAAATGATAACTAAATGTTCATTTTTGGGTGAACTTTCCCTTTAGCCTCCGAAGGCTCGGCCACTCTCTCAAATAGAAACAACTGGTGTACAAGTCGTACAAGTTTGTGATGTTATGTCATGGGTTGGTTTTTAATTTATGGTGCTATTGTTGTTTACTGTGTGTTTAATTTTGGCACCTTAAATAAGTGGTGACAATAACCCCTTTGTATAGGTTTCTACAGGAGTTACAAGAGCTATAATCCCACCAAGTATGCCATATTTAACTCATCTTACATTCAAAATACATTTAAAAATAACAAACGAACTGCACACTGCTCATAAGCAAGATAAGAAAGAAACTTCTTTGGGAATAATATCCATCAGTGGGTTAAGCATGTTGAAATCCGAAAACCGAATTTATAAAAATCAATTAGCAGAAGCGTTCTGATTAAAGAAAGACCTGTTATTTTTTCCCACCCGAAGCTCTGAAACACTTCATGGAGGCTGCTCGTTCTTCAGGAATCTAGCTGCTGTTGGGCAAATCTGTTGTAAATGTGCTGCTTGTTTGTAATTTGTCCCTGGTAAATGATGCTATGAACAGGCAAGGAAAAACTGCAGGCTGTACCGCTGTATTCATGAGCTTCCTGTGCTTCAGGCTAGCTCATATCATAACCATTCACATAGCCAGAGATCTGTTCAGTTCTGTTACAATCTTTCACTCCAAATCAGGAGGGAAAAGAAAGAGTATGTAGAGAGAGCAGCAAGACTAAAATACCACACAAAATCTGAGGAAACTGACAGCCTGGATTGGATTTACCTCGACCATCACTGTTTAAAAGGCCAGTTCATGAAGAAATGAAAATTCTGTAATCGTTTACTCATCCTCAAGTCATTCCAAACCATATGACTTTCTTTCTTTCTGGTACAGAAAGTCCCATGATCTATGTCCATGATGCTTTTTTGACGTTTTGGAACTTGACAGCCCTATCACAGAGACTTGGTATTAAATGCACCTTTTGTGTTTCATGCAAAAAACAAAAAAATAAGTCATACAGATTTGGAATGACATGATGGTGAGTAAATGAAGATAGAATTTATATTTTTGGGTGAGCAAATCCTTCAGCAAGGCAGAGAATGAAAGAGCAATAAGCTGTAAAAATGGAGATAACTCTAGTACGATTGGGTGCGAGTGAGTGTGTTTTGGGATTGCTAAAAGCAAGCTGGACAGAAAAACGTACATGGTGACCTTTAATTGCCATGGCAGCGGTGCGGTCACTGGTTTAAGCGAGTCATTATGGCAGTGATTAACTGCTGACAAACTTTCCAGAGAATAGCAGCATATGCAAATCACAGTAACTATCACCACAGAGACCAATTACACACCAAGATGATTTTAAAGCAAATTATTGAGGCACCTGCTGGGAGGACATTTAACCTGCACTGTAGAAAGTGACTTGTTGTACAAAGTGACTTAAGAGTTTGCAACCCAGCAGCATTCATATAAATTAAAATGTTAAGCCAAACCAGTATGCGTGTATATATGTATTTATTTAATTATTTATTTAAGATAACCTACCTTAATATTAGTTATTGTAAAATAAAAATTATTCCTGATATACTTAACACATTTATTTATTGTTATCATTGCTCACCTTATTAGCATCTGAGTTGCCTGTGAAATAATCTCATGATAATTATTTTGCATTCAAAAAATCAAAAAGGTAACTAAAAAGCAACATCACTTATTACAGTGCGCAAATTTTACATGTAATTTTATATAATATGATTGTAATATATATTACAGTCATGCTGTACTGTATGCACACGAACAAGTAAAGCAGAGGTAAAGTAACACTTAATACATACATAAAAGAGTATGTATCACATTAAATATATACTTTAAAATAATATAGTTACGTGTGAACTGAATATAATGTTTTCAGACAGTCAGCTGCATGTTAATTGGAATTAAATAAAAATGTATCATTTAATATTATATGCAATTAGTTGAACACAATCCTCCAGTTGTTCCAGAAAAAAAATAATAATTCTGCAAACAGAAATGCTGCAAAAGCCACTCCATTCTTTGACCTAGAAACAGCATGATATCTGGAATACACCTGTTCTCAGCACTGGGTCCACAATACAGCTATTCCCACCTCTTCAGTATATTCAACTCCATCTGAAGCTGAACATACCATACCTCATCACTTGGGGAATAACATGGGGGTGAATAAATAATGAAATAACTTTCGTATTTGGGTGAACAATCGCTGTAACTACTATAAACTTTTTGTTTTCCTTCATTTTTCTCTGTATCCTTCTACTAAATCTCTTTGTCTCTGTCTTTACCTGTACAGCTGCATCGCACACCTGTTCTTCTCACTGACACTATTGTAAATGTCACAGACCCTCCCATAAGATATATTACTGACAGCAGAGCCAAATCTGACAGTGGGCCTGGAGCCAGACTCATGTAGCAGCCCAGAATAGAACACACCTGCACTGCAGAGCTCAGTGAACAGTGGGGTACAGCACAGGTCTCTCACCTGTTCCTGGCAATTTCTAAAGCACAGGTGCATACGCACACATCTTATCATTCCTCAACTACAGTTCCTGCTCTTTACTCCGCAATCTTCTCCAGTAAAGGGTTCAAATTTAAGATTAATGGCTTCAGTGTGACCTAGAGCACCTCCACACGCAATTCATATTTTATTTTTAGAATGGAACTGAATTATCAGTGATTTATTTATTAAAATGATTATGGCTGCTAACCTGGACATCTCTAATTAATTTTTATGAAATGCACATTGCTTATTTAATTTCTCTGCCATGCAACATATATTGACTCCTTATTACTGGAACATTTGGTTGATAACGTTTTCTGAAACATACATTCACACCAACTAACACAGATACAGTCATCCTGGTACTTGCTGCAGCCATACAGTATAAGAAAACTAAAATAACATAAGCGCACTCAATTTGGCAGTGGCTTTGCAAAAGTTTGAACCCTGAGGTTAAGTGCTGGAGTGAATCATTAAGACGTGTACTAATGTTAGCAGGCTAATTTACTGCTTGGCTTGTTACAGTGAGTTTCCATCTGCACCTTTAACTCTGGCCAGGACTGCTGCTGGAGACCTTCCAGACATCACTCACATATGCATCGCACCATACTCAAGCACACACTCGCTACAACTCATCAAGGAATGGTTACTTTGCATACTTCCATGCCTCAGAAAGTATGGCAAAAATGGAGGTGATATTTTCATATTTAAAGGTTGAGGAGTTTCTACTCCATATTTTCTGTTTTAAGCTTTAATTATCATGTCCCTGAATTATAACTAATACAATTTCCATACCATTCTCTTTTATTGGATAAATTGGAATAATTTAAATAATGTTCTTTTTAGCAGCATCATATGACCCCTTTAAGTTATCAGAGGTGCACATAAGTTTTTCAGTCTGATTCTCATGATAGCACCTGGAGATTTGGTTTGGTACTCACACTGCACATATTAAATATAACCATAAAAATAAAATAATTATTAGTAGTGATAATAGTATTCTTGCATTTATTTATTTAGTATTTTAATTAAACAAATAAAATAATAAACAAAATAATCAGTGTGATCATGCTATTATATAAAAATAAATATGTTAAGTTAAAATTGTTTAAAAAGCTAAAAAGACCCGACTGCCAAACAGCTCAACTTTCATGCGGCTGCCCTTAAAAGCGCCACCTAGTGTTTCAGGGTGCACAGTTTTTCGGTCTGGTTCTCATGAGAGCACCTAGAGATTTGGTTTGGTACTCACACTGCACATATGACTCATTAAATATAACTATAAAAATAAAATAATTATTAATAGTGATAATAGTATTATTGCATTTATTTATTTTGTATTTTAATAATAGAAAATAATAAACAAAATAATCTGTGATAATACTATATTTAAAAATAAATTGAGTATAAAATAAAAATACAGTTATTTTATAGTACACTTAAAATGCAATGCTAATATCAACTTCTTTTTTATGAATATAATTTTCAAAACTAAAATCAGCAAGCTTTTATTTTGGTGGGTTGCCGGCAGGTATGATCTCCAAGTCCCACTTCACACATTCAACTACTACCCCCCGCTTCTCTCAGTCACCGCCCGGAAACGTAGCGGTGCTAAAAGGCTCGCTACCTCTTGGGAGGTTTCTAGGGCAGCTAGTTCGGCCGTTCCATGCCGGTCCGCCGCTTCAGGGCACCGACCTAGCAGCTCTAAGTGCACCAGAGGCCAGTCTCGAGAGACTGGTTCCCTTAGTAGGTCACCTGGCGGCGTGGGAGCCCCTGCCAAGTGTGTCTCATTGGGTCCTGCCCTAAGCAGGCTCTG
>NW_015643055.1:3879-4595 GCF_001515625.1 Sinocyclocheilus rhinocerous | reverse complement strand
CCTGTTTGCGACTCGAGAGACATCACACTGTCCCCTCTGGTTCTCTCTGACTCATCCAGCTTCTCTCGGACTGGACGCTATGGTACAGACGTGGCCGAGGCTTCGTCTGTACGCCTTTTTCCCCGATCACTCTGCTCCCGGGAGTTCTGGAGAGAGTGTGCTGGGACAGGGTCCGTCTACTGTTGGTAGCCCCATTCTGGCCGGTCCGAATATGGTTCTCCGGCCTGATTTCCCTTCTCGACGGCTCTCCATGGGAGATTTCCGTCAGGAGGGATCTCCTCTCACAGGCGGAGGGAACTATCTTCACCCCCGCCTGGAGCTGTGGAAGTGTGGGTGTGGCCCCTGGGGGGTGGCACAACTCGCAGCTTCCTGTCTCTCAACCGAGGTTGTTGAGACCATTCTCCAATCCAGAGCTCCCTCTACGAGGAAACTGTATGCCCTGAAGCGGAATCTTTCACTTCTTGGTGTGAAGATCGCCAGCTTGACCCAGTTTACTGCCCAGTTGGTACAGTGCTGGAGTTCCTGCAGGCCCGTTTCTCTGCAGGGTTGACCCACTCCACCTTGAAAGTCTACGTGTCGGTGGCCAGTCAGTGGGCAGACACCCCCTAGTTACACGTTTCCTCCACAGTGCGCTGAGGCCCCCGGCCAGAGAAGCTTATGCTAAGCAGTGGATCAGGATGCTATTCCATAGCCTTGAGTCCTCTGATCTCCCCTCT
>NW_015643055.1:3076-3775 GCF_001515625.1 Sinocyclocheilus rhinocerous | reverse complement strand
GGTTCGCCGCTTCAGGGCACCGACCTAGCCACGCTGATTACACCAGAGATCTCATTATTCATTATCTCGAGAGTCTTGAGAGACTGATTCCCTTAGTAGACCTTTTTGGCAGCGTGGAAACTTCTGCCAAATGTGTCTCAGTGGGTTCTGCACACTGTAGAAAGAGGCTACCGAATCAGTTCGGTTCTTCTCCGCCTCGTTTCAACGGGGTCATTCCCACTCTGGTGGGCCCCGAGCAGGCTCTGGTAATGGAACAAGAAGTTAACACGCTCTTGAGAAAGGAGGCCATTGAGGTGGTCCCTTCTCTCGACATACAGTTTGGGTTCTACAGCCTGTACTTCATCGTCCCAAAGAAGGATGGAAGTTCCTGATGTTTGCTTTTGGGGGCAAAAGCTTACCGGGTTCTTACGTCGGCCTTGCACTCTCACCCCGCACTTTCACGAGGTGTGTGGATGATACTCTGGCTCCTCTGTGACTCCACGGCATCCACATACTCAACCACATCGATGATTGGTTGATATTAGCTCAATCTGAGCAGATGGCGGTTGGGCATCGAGATGTCGTTCACGCTCACTTGTAAGAGCTGGGGTTTAGACTTAACGCCAAGAAAAGTGTGCTTTCTCCAGTACAGAGAACCACTTATCTGGGTGTGGTGTGGGATTCGACCACGATGCAGGCACGTCTGTCTCCTGCTCGGTT
>NW_015643055.1:0-2726 GCF_001515625.1 Sinocyclocheilus rhinocerous | reverse complement strand
GAATGTAACCATGGTTCCCCGAGGGAACGAGACGCTGCGTCTCAGTGACATACTTCCGGCATCCCTGTGAGCGCTTGCTTCACTCCTAGAAGCTGACGCCGGTTCCACCACACATGCTTTTATAGCTTCCTGGTCGCAAAGTCACCCGCCCATGACATCTCGCCCATCTATTGGACTGATTTCATATGTGATTTAGAGCATGGTCACGCTGGGGGCGCTCCCAAAGCGTTTCTGATGCAGCGTCTCGTTCCCTCGGGGAACCATGGTTACATTCGTAACCTGGAGATGTTTCATCTGCCTGTCTAAAAGTCTGTGCTAACCAGCTGGCCCCCATCTTTACACAGATCTTCAACAGATCACTGGAGCAGTGTGAAGTTCCCTGCTGCTTCAACCCCTCCACCATCATTCCGGTCCCCCCCCAAAAAAACTAAATCACTGGACTCAACGACTACAGACCTGTCGCTCTCACATCCCACCCCAATCTTTCAGTGGATCACCAGCTTCCTGACTAGACGGTCGGGTAGTTCCCTGAGAACTTTAGGTTTTCCTGGTTGCATTCGCACCGCCAACAGGAACTCAGAAGTGACGTAACCCGTGGACAGCAACATCATATAAGCGCAGCATTCAACAACGTAAACAACAAAAGGATGGAGGACACCGTGATCGGAGCTGTGTTTTTGATGTATATACTGGGTTTCGTGATGGAGTGATAATTACATTTTTTGTAGTCCTGTTTTAGCTTCTTGATTTTTTTGCGTCACTGCTTTGCTGTGTGATGGATGCCCAATGCCGCTAGCTGAGCAGAAATACAGGCGGAAATTCTCATGTTTCGCTTGGTTCCTTCAAAATCACGTTGAATTTCCTCCGTAGCATAAATGTTTAGAAGTGCTTCGGCGTCGATCCATTTATTGCTGTTTTCCATCTTGTAGCCTACTGTAAACTGCTCAGTGAATAATAAACTGTTGTGTGTTTATCTGGCTTTTTAAAAATGGCGGGTGCCTGCATTTTCCCACATGCGTTCGGCCAATCAACGTACACTTACGTCACTGGTAGTTCCTATAGCACGGGTTTAGACCCTACTCTGAACTTTTGAAGTAGAAAAATCTTTTTTCTTGTAATATGTAAATGTTTTTACAGTATACTAAGCTACAAGTTACTTATTTAGTTACAATAAAACATGTCTCTCTTTTAAGTTTTTTATTCATATTTTAATATAATTATTTTTTGTTTTTATATATTTGTTTTCAATTTATTTCAGGTTTTGGTCATTTTTGTTGTGTGTTTTTGTCATTTTTATTATTCGTTTGTTTGTTCATTTATTATTTTGGAATATGTCTGTATAATTTGTATTATTATTATTATGGTTTTTTTTTATTTCAGTTTTAATTTTAGCTATTTTAGCATACCAAATTAAACTGATAAGAAATGTGAAATAAAATAATAATGTAATAAATAATATAATCAAACAATAAATAAAATAAATAATCATTATAATGAAATAAAATTATTTTATTTCAGTTTTACTTTAAATATAATTTAAATATAATACATATAATAACCCAGACTATTGAGACCAGAAAGAAAGAGCTTGGTGAACAAACTGAGTATTATTTGAGTTTTACAAATGTTGATGTCTTTTTCCTAAGACAATTTAAGCAATATAGCCAAGTATACAAAATATTTTGCAACAGCTGTCTGCTTGTCACAGTGAGGTACAACCAAAGAATTGTAGCCCCAATCTTTTCCTGCTTTCCTCATCTTTCTCTCTCTCAGTAAATTAATAATTACTGCAACAGATGAAGGCAGTATTGGCGAGGTTATTGCTAACTCAGTGTTATTTGCTGGCTGGGCTTGAATGATGATTCAGTGAAACAAGCATTTTAGCTAAAGAACCTCTCAGGAATGCTCCTCACTCACTGTGTGTATGTGTTGGCTGGGTGTCCCGCTGAATGCATCTTCTGGCATTGCTTTAGCTATTACAGCTGCATCAGAAAGAGAGAGTGAAGGAGGAGGAGAGAGAGAGAGGGGGCTCTTTTGGCAGCCGGGGGTCTGGATAATCCCATCATCTGGCCAGTTCAAACCCCGACTGGCAGAGCAGGGAGACTTCTTCAGGATAATCTTTTTGTCCTTCTCTTTCCATCATGTCTGGCCAAACAAGTGACAAATCTTTTTTCTCCACTAAAACTAAAAGTGTCCAGTAGTACTGAAACTCTTGTAGTCGATATATATATATTTGCAAGGCAGCACATGAGCAAAGTTATGTTCCCTTTCATGGGAACTTCGAACTGCGTCCTCTAGGGGTCGCTATGGGGAACGCCTCGTCGTTACCCGTGTCTGAAGCATACATTGAAAAAACACCAACTCGTTGGCCGGCGACAGCCATGACGTCACTACCGGTGCGACTATAGTATAAATAGGCGCCGGGAGCGCACATCATTCTCTTCTTCGTCTTCATTTACTTTTTTGTTTGAAGCGTGCATTTCTGTGGTAAGAGCGATCTATTCATCTCATTATGGCGAGCACTAGCAAAGAGTTTAAGGATGTGTGCATTCGTGTTGACGTTGTTTTACATCTGATGACACACACGATCTATGCGTTATTTGTTTGGGCGAAGAGCACGCACGCGATGCCTCCGAGGGGGCAATCGGCGCGCACTGCGAGCGTTTTTTCCAAGGTAAAAACTCCGCTCACGTTTGTCTCTCTTTTCGAGGAAAGAGGGGCAGCCA
>NW_015643054.1:0-1220 GCF_001515625.1 Sinocyclocheilus rhinocerous | reverse complement strand
ACGAGCGGCTCCCTGATTTTCCTTGGCGTACCCCCTTAGGAAGTCACTGATATGGGATTTATGCCCCTCTTAGGCACCGTGCACCTCTTGTGCACACACAAAAACTCTTTACTACTCTAACGCGTGCGCGTCTTTTGACATCTGGAGCCTCTTACGCCTGTTACTTTAACTTAAATGATCTAGATTCAATTTGGTGAAGCCCTTTCTTCGATCACCGAGCTAGGTACAGTCCAGGAAAAGGTCAGTGAGAGTGATTTTGTGCCTCTTTGGGATGGCACCACGAGGCGTCGTTCACTTGCAGAACGCAAGCTTCTTGAGGGCGCATAGGTCTGAACCAGCGAGTTTAGGTATATTGCTGAAGAGCCAGTAGTTATCTTGTAGGCAAACATCAGTAACTTGAGCCAATCCTGTTCGTGACGCCAATTTGTCGTGGAACAAACAATGGTCTTTTTCGAAGTTGTCAAAAAAGCTCAAGAAGCAGAGTTCCAGATGTCAAAATAAGACTTTATTGAGCACAACAACAAAGCCGAGATGACAGCCGCCGCATCTGAGTCTTTGTCCATCCAGGCACCCATATTTATACCCCTTTCCCTTGCCAAAGTTGGTAGTTCCGGTTTTTTTTATCGGTTATGCCTGTCTGGTTTGCCACAATTTATTACTAGCACACCTGGTCCATCTTTTAATGGTGGAATTTGGCCAAATCAACCATTTTTTAAAAACTTTCAGTTTGCTGCTTCCCATTGGATGGCAGTGGTCCCATGAGACAAACCATTTTTTTTAAAACTTTCATTTTGCCGCTTCCCATTGGTTGGCGGTGGTCCCATGAGACATACATCAAATCTGTTTACTCCTTACTGTCAACTTCTGGAAATCACCCAAAGTTCATTGGGTTACTCAAGTTCACTGGCACAATCCCATGTAAACCACTGACACTGCCCGATGGAAGGGCCCTCATACATACAATCTTCATTAAGACATCCAGTATTGGGAATAATTCAGCATATTGATTAGTATATTGATTACTTTCATGATTATACATAATATTTTGAGTAAGATAATACCATATTGAGTAAATAACATAATATGTAATAGAATTACACAATAGTAGCCAGTGCAAAATTATGAAGAGTGGTGTGACGTGGGCTTACTTTGGCTCGTTGAAGACCACTCTCGCAGCTACGTTCTGGATCAGTTGCAGAGGCTGGATAGTACGTGCCGGA
>NW_015643053.1:0-2883 GCF_001515625.1 Sinocyclocheilus rhinocerous | reverse complement strand
TGCATTTCTTCAGTGCTGAAGACCGAGCTGTTATGGCCGATGCCACTGAGAAGCTGCTCTTTGGTTTCACCTCCGGCTCCTAAAGACAGCTCAGAAAGGGCCATGGACACACTGAAGGGAGAGAAGAAGATGTTCTTGGACTGATACTCGGGCATTTCTACAAGCCTCTTGTACAGGTGAAAAGCAAAATCATTGTTCATCTTTATCAATGATGGGAGTTTATCACTGATGGGAGGTTGGGGTGAAGTCTCTTGATTTCCATGAACTACTGCAAAAGCACAAATCCACAAATATATGATGTTCCTTTCCATGGTCTTGTTTGAGGGACCTGAAGAAATTTAACAGAAACATTTTTACAACATTTTATTGACAGAAATACATCAAATGCTCAAGACCGTTTAACTTACTGACGAAGAAAAATTGTTCCTAATTCATTCACCCCCATTTTCACTCTTTGTTTTTCTAACAGATTAACTTTACATATTTATCTAACAATATCCTATAGAGGTTGAAAAAATTATAATTTGTTAATAATTGTATGATTTATCTTGTGAACACATAAATGTCTCACCTTTCCAGACTGCTGCTGTTTCTCTTTCCCCAAACTGGACTGAATTATAAAGCCCATGTCCTCAAGTTTGATCATGAAACAACCTTTACTCTGTTTACTTTTTATTTTACTCAGCAGAGAAAACGAATTATTAACTACTAAGTATGGACTCAAATCAGTGCAGTGAAGAAACGTTTGCAGTGTTTAACCACACTGATGAAATGATTGCTGATATGTACTTAATATATTTGACATCATTTTCAAACTCATCCCTTTTTCATTATGTAGTATAATTTAGTATATTTTTTAATTGCAAAATGTTGTATTTTACCAGCAAATATGTATTTTGAGTATTCTATTTAATGTTTTTTTTAATTATTATTATTTTTATTTAGTCTTCATAACTCAGTTCTACTTACCCCCTATAGGTAACATGCATAACCTGTATTATTATGAAAGAGGAGTAAAACCTGGGTGCATGTCAATAAATGAGTGATAAATAAGAGATATTTATCCACTTACTGTTGAAATACACACAGGTTACTGCGTAAGCTGGGTAAAGAGAAGGAAAGCTGTTGACCTTCAGTGTCAGCAAAATCCTTTATGGAGAAAATGTGACCTATATATCACATTACAATGCTTAGAACAATATATTTTTTTAATTGATGACCAACTAAATTCCCAACAAGTGCCGTATTGAATAAATATAGCCAGAGGTTTATGCAAAATATTTATTTTTATTACATTTTGATTAGCATAAAAAAAAAAATGCAGCGAATTAAAAAAAGACCAGTGGGCAGAAGTTTAGCTCAAAGCTTTCTTCAAACAGCAAATCATCCTGTTTGTATACGCTTGATTACAAATTGAGACCAGCTGAGATTATTCAGGAGAGCCCTTTAGCATCACAGTTTAGGAATTTTTGTATTTTACTTATTTCACTAATTATTAGCTCTATTTCTATCCAGAGCTGGGTAATCCAATCAACAGACACAGATTTTCATTTCTACACCAACTGTGTGGAGTATGAAAGTAATTGTAAGACATAGGTTAGGTTGTATTCCCTAATTTATTATTTATTTTTTTTAAACTTGATTTATTTTTTTTTCCAATTAAGAAGTTACAGTTGCCACTTGGCAGATAAGTGTGCATTCACCAGAGGAAACAGAAATACTAGGTCTCCAAGACCAGGTTTGAAGACCTCTAGAAGAAGAATCGAGTATCTCTGTCCTATATTAATAGAAATATAATGGCACAACAGTTGTTTATATCACGGCCACCTGCTGGCTAATGTTGTCATGGCATCATGAATGTCACATTATTGTTTTTCCACTGGATTGACAACTTTTCCAAAGAAGAGGATGTTGTCATTTTTTTTGGTCAGTGATAAAGATCATGAATGGACGGTCAAAACTCAAAGTATCCAATGGGCTGTAGAGTTGTGGTCTGAAATCAACCGTTGTCACTGCTGCTGCAGTGGTTCCTTTCTCATCTAGATCCAGACTGGCCTTATGCAAAGCCTGAAAGTGAATCAGAGCGAGTCCTCTTAAAAATTGATGTTTTTTTGAAATGGTACATTAAAAATATTCCGTTAATTTAAAATAGTATTTTAGAAAGGGATCTAGAAATTTTACCTTTGAAATGAGCATCTATTTAGAAAGGGATCTAGACATTTTACCTTTGAAATGAGCATCCTTTCCTCTGAAATTCCTGTGAAGTCGGCTTTATCTGTAAACATATCAGCCATTCCCATTCCTTTCAAAATATCTTTCAGGGAATATGATGTTTTCAGAGAGAGCTTGGGGACAAAGATGTCAGTTTTTCTGAAGGACAAAAAAAAATCATTGACCGCCCCATATGGAGATATTGAACTTAAAAACATTTGAACATCAAAACGCTTTTTTGAATCAGTCAGGATAACCTTAATTTTGATATACATTAAATAATTATGACAACCAACCTTTTTCTGACAGCTGTCCTCCACTTTTCAATGTGCTGTCTAGAGATGGCCATCTCCAGATCTTTGATGGTCTTAACTGGCCTGTGAATATCTGGTACAGCCAGAAACATGGAGAAAGAGTCGTTGTAGTCTAGACAGAGGACTTTAGAAGTGAGTTCGACATCATAATAAACTTTGAGGGATTCGTACTGGTGCATCATTTGTACAGGAACGGTGGTCTCAGCGTCCACATGAAATCTACTTTGACGGGTCCTGCTTGGGTTAAATGGCATGTCCCATTTTCCTTTGAAAGAGTGACATTTTTAAAGGGATCTTGAGACGATGGCATTGCCAGAATTACAAAAGTCTGTGACTATTGTATAGGTGTGTGAGTTTA
>NW_015643052.1:383-556 GCF_001515625.1 Sinocyclocheilus rhinocerous | reverse complement strand
GATTTCGGACAGTAATCGATATAAAATGCTAAGAATCTAATGAATCTCGATTTCTATAGCGTTTCAAAATATTCAAAATATATACACATTAAATTACTACAAGCACGAATTAATGAAGACCTTGAACAGTGTTCGTGCCCTCGCATCTCTCCTTCACGCGCTGCACTATTTCC
>NW_015643052.1:0-256 GCF_001515625.1 Sinocyclocheilus rhinocerous | reverse complement strand
GCCAGTAATGCTAAAGTGAAGTAGTTTTACTTTTCTGTAGTTTTTCAATGGCTCTCGGTCATACCGACAACATTACCTGAGCAGTCGAAGGCTGCGTATTTATTGCATGGATGGAGCAAAAATGTAAGTGTCTAAAGCATACGCACAGTTCCATTGAATGATAAATGTCTTTTAACAATGTCGTTGAACCGAATGTATGAAGGAAACTGTAAAAATAACCACAGCATTAACAACAACCTTGAAATAAGAGCGCGAG
>NW_015643051.1:0-600 GCF_001515625.1 Sinocyclocheilus rhinocerous | reverse complement strand
CTTTTAATTCTGATAACCTTTGAATCGTTTAATGCACACTTACTTGTGGAAAGAAAGAAAATAACACATTCATTTATTTTTTTTTGTTGGTTATTATCACCATCATCATTATTATTATTAGCCTACTATTCATTCATTCATTCATTAATTTGGTCTTATCTGATCTGCTCAAGGGCTCTTACGTTTAGGCTACTTTTTTTTATCCAGAGAAAACTGCACTGCATTTAACATACAGGCCTACATTTTTCGATCGAACCCATGATTCTGATGAGCAACATTTTACACATTTCTTTAATAAAAGTTTATAAATAATCAAAATATAAACAAAGAAGGTTTTTTGTTGTTGTTGTTTAGAATTTTAAATGAGCTCAAAATATTATTATCAAGTAACTACATAAATCGCTCACCCTTTGATTAACTATACATAAGGGAGTGGAAACGGCAAGTGAATACATGAATCAGTGATCCTCTGCAGCCATCTACTGGTCATAGTGGTCATGTCATGTCATGTTAATTTTATAAGTGTTTGTTTTCAACTAGGTAGCAGTAATCTTATGCTTAATGAATAAATATATAAATAAATATGCAGATCTTCTTTAA
>NW_015643050.1:1031-1152 GCF_001515625.1 Sinocyclocheilus rhinocerous | reverse complement strand
GCAAAAAGGAAAGCACGACCCTGATTGGGCATCTCCGGGGGTCTTTTCGACGAGAAGAACACCACTAGACGAACAGGTTCCACTTCAAGGCGTAAGCGTGTCTCGTAGACGGTGCTCACGC
>NW_015643050.1:248-583 GCF_001515625.1 Sinocyclocheilus rhinocerous | reverse complement strand
CTTTAAGGGTGGAGGGAGACAGCCTTCGCTCCAGCCCTTGCTGCAGAAAGGAAAGCACGACCGCAATTGGGCATCTCCGGGGGTCATCTCGGCGAGAAGAACACCACTCGATGAACAGGTTCCACTTCAAGGTGTAAGCGTGTCTTGTAGACGGTGCTCTCGCCGAAGTGGTGTCAACTACCTGCGGGGGTAGTTCACCTAGAACCTCCGCGTCCCGTTCAGGGACCAGACATGAAGTTTCCAGAGGTCTGGAAGCGGGTGCCACAGGGTGCCCCGTCTCTGAGTCAGTAGATCCTTCCTCAGAGGAATCTGCCAGGGAGGGGCTGTCACGAGGA
>NW_015643050.1:0-155 GCF_001515625.1 Sinocyclocheilus rhinocerous | reverse complement strand
ACCTGCTCCTTGTCCTCCCTGACCTTGCACAGCGTCTGTGCGAGAAGGCTCACTGGGGGAAACGCATAGTTGCGCAGGCCCCGCGGCCAGCTGTGTGCCAGTGCTTCCAAGCCGAGTGTTCCCTCGGACAGGGAGTAGAACAACTGGCAGTGAGA
>NW_015643049.1:0-567 GCF_001515625.1 Sinocyclocheilus rhinocerous | reverse complement strand
CTACACTAATATCAATGTAGCAAGTATGTTGAGTGTTATAAAAAATGTTCCCGGTTCCGGTTGATCTAATTAACGCAGTTTAACCAACCTTTAATGGATTTATAACCACTTCAAGCATATTTAGTTTTTTTTTTAGAGAATTAGGCATATCTGAATTTAAAAGAGCGCCCTACCCACATACATTGGAGTAAATTGATAAAAATTTTCTAATTTTAAAACCCTCTACCCACACACATTGGAGTAAATTGATAAAAATGGTCTCATTTTACAGAAAACCCTCTATATTTTAACACAGTGGTGGAATATTGCATATAATATATTGTATTTATTCTCAATTTTATGATAAACGCATATAAAAAGTGATATTTAGATTTTTTTTAAAATTATTATTATTTTTTAAAAATCTGTCATTTAGGATCTGTTTGGTCAATGTCCCTGCAGAAAGTTTCTTTTGATTCCACTAGGTGGCAGTAAACAGAAAAATAATCTAATTGATATCTCCTTCTAAACAAAATATATTTTGATTTTACTGAAAGGAGGTATTGGTGTCTCCAAGTGTACCTTTAC
>NW_015643048.1:0-1486 GCF_001515625.1 Sinocyclocheilus rhinocerous | reverse complement strand
ATTGAGTCTTTACTGCACTTTATCTGTATATGCGGAGTGTTTGTTATGTGTTTTTTATTGTGTAGTGATTTGTATTTTTTTAATCTTTGCTTGCTTGTGAGGTGATCTTGGGTTGAAAGGCGCAGCTAAATGCATTGCAGACAACTATAACAAGGAACCTAATATATATGAAATGGTAAAAAATTGTAAATATATAAATACATTTATTATATAAAGCATTCATAAATTCTTGTTTCTATAGCTGTAAATACATAATAATGTTTACACTTTAGATGCTGTCAATGCGGCCAAATTGTATGTTTCAGCAACAAAAAGTCAAGGGCCATGCAGCTAACTAAATGGACTGCTAATCACAATAATGGAGTTATGGTCTTCAAATGAAAATTATTTTAAACAAATCATCAACATTAGCTAGAGAAAGAACTTTTGCACATGTATGAAAATTTTCTGTGTGAAATGTTGGTCAACATCTGAACAACTCCCTACACTTTTCTCTTTCTCTTTCTTTTTCAAAAATAAAAAAAATCTAGATAAATGTTCAGAAGGATACTGCAGCTCCTCTACAGTCCTGTTGTCAATTGTCCCTCGACTGTTGTAGACCAGAGTGCTGCTCAGTAACACAGCCAGACAGAAGATGTTGGTGTCATGCTTTGAGTCCCCCTACAATGCAAAACCATATTCATGAAGTTAGAATAATAAACTGGAAATAGCCTTGAATTTGCATTCACATTCAACTCAATGAAAGGTACTCACACAACTACAAGCTATAATATTTAGTGCTCCATATAAACAGGGCTAATTCACCACATTCCCCGCCTCCACTTTACAGCAAACTAGCAAGCTAGCACTAGACTGTTCAATACATCTGTTCATTCTCTAAAGCCAACAACATGCTGAATAAGCATGGATGCAAATAAGTGGTGTGAAGGTGCGCATGTGCAATAAAAAGAAAAAATGCACTGGGTAAATAAGTTCGGACCAATCATTTGCATACTGACCTGGTTAACAGCTTTAATGCACAATCACCATTTTAGATCGACTAACTATAATACTGTGTAAGATTTACATACAAACTGAAAGCATAAATCTAGACTATGCGCTGCCAGTTTCAGAGCAAAATGGCAGTGCTAAATCCCACCAAAATGAAAGCTTGCTGATTTTAGGTTTTAAAATGATGAAAATTCATATTAATTTAAATAAATAAATAAAAGCAGATGAAAATGTAAATATTAGCGTTGTATTTTTTAAGTATACTGTAAAATAATTGTGTTGTTACTTAATACTTGTTTTTTTTATATATATAATAGTATTATAAACAGTTATTTATAATACCATACATTATAAATATTTATTATTTTATTATTTTATTTAAAAACAAACTAAATAAAGTGCAATAATACTATTATTACTACTATTAATCATTTTATTTTTATAGTTATAATTATTGTGTCACATTATGTGCAGTGTAAGCAACAAACCATGTTCC
>NW_015643047.1:0-1410 GCF_001515625.1 Sinocyclocheilus rhinocerous | reverse complement strand
TCAAATGACAAATGGTGTGTCTGATTGGTCCAGACGCTACACAAGTAATGCAGTTTTTGTAATGCCAGTAATTGTTAGAATTTTGACAGTCTATGCACTATGATTGACTATATGTTCCTGCTGGATAGAAAACTAGTGCTAATGTTTTGACCAAATGACTCGATTTTGAATCGGGTTTGTTGTGTTTTGATAGAGTTAGTATATGCAGAAAAAGGTATTCAGCATTTTGAAATGTAGAGTTCGTATTTATTTAACAAAATGTGGTTTTGGCCAGAAAATTAACTATTTGGCTAATTGTGTGATGTAGGTGTGTTGCTGTGTTAAGAGTTTAGAAAAAGTAAGTATTGGTAAATGCTTGTTAGCAATTGAAAAAAAAATGTAAATAAACCTGAAAGCTTTGAATTCTGGGAAGGCAGTTATAGCGTAGGAATTTATGTACAGAAGTTACTGTATAACGCGGAATGTCACGGAATTTGCCATATGTGACCCTGGACCACAAAACCAGTCTTAAGTCACTTGGGTATATTTGTAGCAATAGCCAAATGACCCTGGACCACAAAACCAGTTTTAAGTCGCTGGGGTATATTTGTAGCAATAGCCAACAATACATTGTATGGGTCAAAATGATCGATTTTTATTTTTTGCCAAAAATCATTAGGATATTAAGTAAAGATCATGTTCCTTGAAGATATTTTGTAAATTTCCTACCGTAAATATATAAAAACTTAATTTTTGATTAGTAATATGCATAGTTAAGAACTTCATTTGGACAACTTTAAAGGCGATTTTCTCAGTATTTAGATTTTTTTGCACCCTCAGATTCCAGATTTTCAAATAGTTGTATCTCGGGCCAAATTTCATCCTATCCTAACAAATACATCATACATCCATACATGCATCCATACATCAATGGAAAACTTATTTATTCAGCTTTCAGATGATGTATAAATCTTACGACTGGTTTTGTGGTCCAGGGTCACATATTTTGGATGAATAATTCAACCGTAGGTCATTACACTTGCATGAAAATGCGATATGGATTAGTGTCTGTCCATATGAAGCCACAAAATACCATTTAAATATGAATCCTGCATGTTCTTTGTGTCTCTGTGTGAATGAATGGCGCAGACGCGCAGTTTTGGTTACTACCACACATACGCGTGACGCTCACAGTGTTTTCAGCCTCTGCCACCTCAGTATATACATGAATCGCTAGAACTGCTCTGAGAGACACTGCATTAGCATTTCATTTCTTTTGAGAAAAATATCGTCATATCACATACAAACAGAAACAGGTCCTCACAGCAACCCGTCAAAATAAAAGTTTGGCTTAACTTAAAGAAACCGTGATTTCTTGAAAATATGATTTAATGTAATGATACACTGTAAAAAATCCAATTAACAAAATGT
>NW_015643046.1:457-737 GCF_001515625.1 Sinocyclocheilus rhinocerous | reverse complement strand
TTGATATACTCTGCCTGTTTGCCTCCTTGTCCCGAGTGTGACAATGTGACTTACATTTTAGACACAATACTGCCCGTTTTGCTAAATTTTGCCAACGAAAATAGTTCCAACCAAAGATCACAGCACTGTTTTGCGTCTCTGAGAAATTTCATAAGATTACTTATGAATCAGCTTTTGAACGAATCGGTTGAATAAATGATTCAGTGATTCACTCATTAACACAGTCAAATGCATTGTTTCTGAATGAATCAGTCGTTTGAATTAATCGGTTGAAACTCAT
>NW_015643046.1:0-310 GCF_001515625.1 Sinocyclocheilus rhinocerous | reverse complement strand
CCGGAAGTGATCTCTCGCGCGTATACGTCACTCATTGTTTACACAGTGCACAAACATTGTAGGTACGACGGCTAATCAAAATGGTACTTACTTGCGCTTATCCAGATTGTTCAATCCAACTAATTTGTTCATATGCACCCCTGTAATCGTTGCAGTAACATTACAAATACAACACATTACTCACTCTATTGACAGCGTGCCATTGAGTCCCTCTGGCCTTGGACATCGCCTCCAGTTTATGAAATTTAAACATGAAACATGAAATTAAACATGAAATTTGGCAAGAAATGGAAAGCTGACAACATGAACT
>NW_015643045.1:0-588 GCF_001515625.1 Sinocyclocheilus rhinocerous | reverse complement strand
ACACACACACACACACACACACACATATATATATATATATATTTACATTTAAACTGTCATGGAGAAATAGAATTTGGAGAAGTGATGGGAAATAAATAGAAAAAAGTCTTCTGGTTCAAAAGTAAACAAATAAATAAAACTTGACCCGTCACACATGCACATTAAAATTGTCAAACAAAGTATAATAATAATCATAATAATAACAATAACAATAATTAAATCTACAGCAATATATGCACATGTATATATACATACAGATGTATAAATAATATAATTATATGCATACAAAGGCATTATAAGAAGCTTAAAATTCAATGTAATTACAAAATTAAATTGTATTGCAGAAGCTTACATTTTTTTTACAAAACATAATGACATAAATTACCACCGGCAGAACTTTAACACTTCAAAGGATAGCGACTCTTTATGGCCACCATAAATCATCAAAATGTGCAAAGATCAAAATGTAGAAGAAGAAGAAGAAGATCAATTGCCAGTGCGTTCAAAATAATTGTGCTCAACATTTTGTCCTATGCGCAAATACACTGATGTATTGTTTGCACACATTAATCATAAGTTATGACTGAA
>NW_015643044.1:0-645 GCF_001515625.1 Sinocyclocheilus rhinocerous | reverse complement strand
AATGTATAACAGAGTAATGGGGCAGCAACATATGATAGATAAGACGAATAAGAGAGGCTATTGTTTGTTTTGTTTTTGGTGTCTGATGTTTGCTTGGTTTGTATACAAGTCTTTTACAACATTGTACAGCACATTGGTCAACTGTAGTTGTTTTTAATTGTGCTTTATAAATAAATTGAGACTTGAGACTATTAATAATCTTTCATTGCGCAAAAGTATTATAATACTAAAGGCTCCAAATACAGAGCAGCACAGAGCGCTTATGCACATCCTGTGCACAGAATGATGCGCTTGAAGCAACACGGACTCACAGCGCACAGCGCTCCGCATAGAGAAGTTCAAAGCACAAAGGGAAGAGATATTGAAAAAAATATAATCAAAATCTATGACAAAAATACTATTATAAACTAGGTTAATGGATAATAGTTTATTGAGCCTTTTCTTTGAACAGTTTTAAATTTCAGTTACTGTGCTCGTGACGAACAATTTATAGTGCTCTCTACTCCAGTCTTGTGATCTAACCAGATATCCAGTAGAAATTTACACTATTTAGAAACAGCACGAAACTCCAGCGAGATAAATTCCTTTTATGCAAAACAGTTTATCTTTATTTACAGATCAAGTATAACATTAGGAACATTTAAT
>NW_015643043.1:0-579 GCF_001515625.1 Sinocyclocheilus rhinocerous | reverse complement strand
ATCGGGCGAGTACTGGAAAAAGTGGTATTGGTGCATCCCTAATTACTAGTATAGTAAGAACTATTTATTAATGTTAAATTAATACTGAAAATGTTCCAAACAAAATTATATTACATACATGGCACACACAACCTATAATTATTACCTTCATGACTGTAGATATTGATGCCATTTCAGTTCTCAAACGAATCTTGATAGCTTCAACTGTCTTCGTTGACGTACTTAAAGGGTTAGTTCATCCAAAAATGAAAATTAGCCCACAAATTACTCACCCTCAAGTCATCCTAGGTGTATGTGACTTTCTTCTTTCAAACGAATCCAGTCGGAATTATATTAAAAATGGTCTTTGATCTTTTAAGCTGTTTAATGCCACTCAGCGGGTGTTGCATGCATCAGTCCAAAACAAGTTAAATAAAAAGCGCCCATCCATTAAAAAAAAGCATCTCACACGGCTCCGGGAGGTGAACAAAGGCCTCCTGTAGCGAATCGATGCCCATATTCAAAATGTAATAATCACTTTAATGTGGCTCGCGCCAGTTGTACACAGAAGCAGCTCCGGGCAGATGACGTATGAGTTCA
>NW_015643042.1:0-1602 GCF_001515625.1 Sinocyclocheilus rhinocerous | reverse complement strand
TGGAAAATGTACTGATTTTCTCTACCCACATTCCTTTGGGCAATATAACCAGTGATATCAGCGTTGGTTGCCATGGTGACCAGGGGCCTGGTCTTTCGCAGACACCCTGGCACCCAGTAGGGTTAGTGAGGGGTCGGTCTGTGACTATTTGTTAATCTAATGAATAACTGATTTAAAATTAATTTTGTCACAATATTTGAATTTCTAACTTCGATATGATAATTTGAAAAGTATAGATATTCGGTACAACAGGGAAGAACTGCAGAATATAATGTCATACAGATATTTTTAATATTATTTTAAAAAATTGTCCATCAATGCTGGCAATCAATAGGCTAATTTCTAATGAAAAGACCAATTTATATGACAGATTTTAATGTAGGCTTTTATTCATATGTAAACATTGTGAGATAGCTAGTTATAATGGTAATTAAACAAAGTTTTGCTCTCTCTGTGTATTTTTGATTTTACAGTTGGGTAATTTTGTTGCAGTTGCACGAGATAGCTTGATTTAAAACTTTGAATCGAATAAAAAATGACAAGGAGGCTAAGCAGTTAATAATAAAATAAGAACAAATAAAGAAATTACTAATGATAGCACAAATAAAAAATAACGATAGGCCTACAAATGAAATAAATTGCTTTTTAGTTTTTCAGGTAGGTCTAACACACAGTAGGGCTATTAAGAGATTTAAAAAAAAAATGTTTTACCAATTATCCAAATAATGTTTAATCATAGAAAGCTATTATTATCAGAGGACACGTGAGCATAACGGTTAGCAGATCAATGAATGAGAGGGCAGCGTTACCAGAGTTGCCCATTTACCACACCTTGTTACAACACAGTAGGGCTATTGCAGACAGAAACAATACTGTACTACAGAGATGTTTCCTGTCAGCTTGATTTCTGAGTGGACTTTGCTGTTCCGATGAGCATGAACGGTATATGAGTGGAGCACTCACATGGGCCGTGAGCGACTGAGCGGAGCACACACACGCATAGAAGCGGGATAATACACAGAGTGTCACACCACGTGAAAGTGAATCCTGAGCGGTGAACTAATTTTCGGCAGCCGGAATTTCAGTGCATCTCTAATTATTGGCGACATCAGAAATGGATATTACATAATAGCTGCTTTTTTTTAACATTTTAGCAATTTAGCAATTTGGCACCCCAGTTGGGAAACACTGCCATAGAGAACCTGTGGTCAGTAAAGTAAAAGCTGTTAAAAATGCTTTTTACAACTTTCTCAGAGTCCTGAAAACAATACCACAGTTTGCATAAAATATTAAGCAGCACAGTTGTTTTCAAAATTGATAATAATAATAATAAATGTTTCTTGAGCAGCATTGGCCCAGAAACTGATTGTCAGGGGTCTGGGTCTGGTGTTCTCCCTCTTCCCACCAGAGGTCGCCACTTCCCATCCTCCCAGACTCCGTTACCTTGACGCCACACACCTGTGCACACACTCACACACACACACAGCTGTTACCCATCCTGAGGGCTATTTATACGCCTTCCCCACGCCGCTCTGGGCGGATTACTAAGTGTTGTTTCGGGACTGATGCAAGCTCTACGTGGCCGTATTGTGTCAGAGTCCG
>NW_015643041.1:0-560 GCF_001515625.1 Sinocyclocheilus rhinocerous | reverse complement strand
CTCAGACTGCATTGGTTAAAGCGTATGGGTCTGTCACGTGATGAAGGAACGACTCAAACCTGAAGACTCGAGAGATGAACTAATCATTTCTCTTTCCGGCTCAGACTGCATAGGTTAAAGCGTATGGGTCTGTCACGTGATGAAGGAACGACTCAAACCCGGAAGACTCGATGGATGAACTAATCAATTCTCTTTCCGGCTCCGAAGATTTGTCAGATAAGAGGTGGTGAGCTAATCATAGACTGAAGACCCAGGTAAACAATTAATCTTTTCTGTTTCTTATTGCAGTTTTGTATTGTTTGTAGTGTGATCAACGTTTGCGTTAGTAGACGTGTTAGGGAAGTAACACGTAACATTTTAATTGTATTTTGCTAAAATGAACGAAATGACTCGAAAAAAGATTCGTTCATTTTGCTGAACGAGACTCAAAGGTCCGAGTCGGTAAAATGATCCGAACTTCCCATCACTAATGCAATATGCGACTGCTCCGTGCCGAGTTGCTTCACTTCCGATGATCCGATCTCCCGTGTGCGTCGTACTTTCATAATAAAAGTCCCTGT
>NW_015643040.1:368220-375303 GCF_001515625.1 Sinocyclocheilus rhinocerous | reverse complement strand
ATTCAGGAACTTTGCATTCCCATACCTAGTTGGTACTAAATAAAGACCTGGACCAAACCGCACCCAAAACCTAACCACTGTAGCCCTGTGGGCCAGACACTTTTTGGTCTGACTCTAGATAAACCTAACCCGGTACTAAACACTGCCCTAAATTTAACCCCTATGGATTGATGGGCAAATAACTTAGTTGTTTCCTATAACCTTGATCAGAAATAGAGTCTGGTTCCATACGCGGCCCTAAATCCTACCTATTGTAACCATATGGGCAAGATATTTTACTTTTTCCACCATTGTGCCTAGGCCCGATGCCCAGGAGGCATCTCCCAGACAGGAGTTGATCAACAGCCTAAGTGGTATAATCTAACATGCGTGGGCCCGTGCACCTCTCCACAGTCTCCCTATTCCAAACCTGCCTAGACGGGTGCTAGGTTGGGGGGATCTGTTGTACTTTTCCAAAACCTAACCCTGGCCAATCAGATCGCATATGCTAATGAGGGTCGAATTAATGAGGGTGAAACTCGTTTTTATCTATATGTCTAACCCTAACCCTAATTTTTCAAAACCTAACCCTAACCCTTAGAAAAACAGTACATACATGGCTGCTGTAGAGAATTCCAGCCATTTAGTGTTCAGAGCTCGCCTGAGGAAGGATCACAGAGTCCGAAACGTCGCGATAGGCTTGAACACACAACGTCCCCCTTAGAAAAACAGTACATACATGGCTGCTGTAGAGAATTCCAGCCATTTAGTGTTCAGAGCTCGCCTGAGGAAGGATCACAGAGTCCTAAACATCGCGATAGGCTTGAACACACAACGTTCGGCCTCCATCATGAGTCTGGGTGATGTAGAGAGCCACATAAAAATTATTTCCTTCATCTATATCGATGATGGGATGTGCTCAGTATTTCTTTCTTCTAGGAAACGTGCACTACACCACACGCCCTAAGCTTACCAACCACTTGGGTTGTGGAAACCTAAGAGAGATAGCCACTAGTCTTCTGGGCCCTTTGGGAATTTTTTGCATAAGCAAAAAAATATTTCTCTCTGGAAGCTGCAGATTGGTGGCCAGTTGGGTCGACGGACCGTACATAAACCATAATTGGACTTTGTTCTGATTATTGGATCTAAAATCCCTACCCCTATTTAAAAAAAAAAAAAAAAAAAAAAAAAAAAAAAAAAAAAAAAAAAAAAAAAAAAAAAAAAAAAAAAAAAAAAAAAAAAAAAAAAAAAAAAAAAAAAAAAAAAAAAAAAAAAAAAAAAAAAAAAAAAAAAAAAAAAAAAAAAAAAAAAAAAAAAAAAAAAAAAAAAAAAAAGACAAAACAAAGATTACACCTCCAACTCTGTTTTATTCAAACACTAACAATAAAACAACGCTACATAAACAACGACATTACCATAAATAAAACACAACCATGGCTATCTAAAATGAATAAAGCACCACTCATCCACTTAGGCAAAGACAAAAAAAAAAAAAAAAAGGTTCACTGAACATAAATAGGTTACTAGTCTCAAGAAATATTCATCCTTGCACAAAAAAAAAAAAAAATGACTGAGATGTGATGTGTACTTCTGCCTCCATTGAAAAGGAGAAAAGCTGGATTGAGTGTTGTAATGTCCAGGCTAAGCCAGTGGTGGAATGAGCCCAATGAAGAAAACACCCAAGTTGGACTCAACAGAGGTCACTACGAAGGCAGAGTTGGCTGCCCTGGAAAGCTAATAAAGCTGGAGTATCTTGGCATTCTCTTGCTTATCTCACCAATAACAGATGCAGCTGGGATGCACAGTAAGTATTAACAGTGTAAAGAGCATCTGGAGAGCCAGGAAATCCGGATAACCCTGGCATGCTACTTGCTAAGAGCCCCTGAAGGACCACCTGCATGGACAGACTCTGGCAGGCCTGTAGAAGACAGTATATGGAGCATTAGCAGAACTGGAAACAAAGGCGACACAAGCAGAGACAACCTCTAAGAGCACAACAAGGGAGCCTAGCGCACTCAGCATTGCTGAAACAAGGGAGCTTGAAGTACTCCCTACACTGGAACAATCAATCAATGGATATTACAAGAGCAGAGCTGCAAAAATACAAACCACGCAAGCATTACAAAATGGATCAAACAGGACAGTCCTGCACTATAAACACAACACATTCCACCAACTATAAGAATGCTGATGTCAAATTACACTGTAGTTTCAAGGAATGTTGTGTTTTATGCAGACTCTTTTGAACAAGGTTTAAATTTTTTTTTAAAAACACCAATCACAAACCTAAAGAAAACAATAAAACAGTGCTTGTGCTCACTGCTATAATCTCCTGTCTCAATGTTTGAGGCGCCCCATCTATCTGATATCTGAGCTCAGCAGCAGTGGATTTGCACCTGCAGGTGACTGACTCTACGCACTACCTAGCATTGACTGAAATAAAGGGTCATTCTCCACCACAAAGCTTTCTGGGGAACATGGTTTGACCCAGTAAAGAGTGCAATATACACAGTGTAGTAAATATTAAGAATCACAGGACGACTCACCTCAGCAGCTGTTGATTTCCCAGAAGGAACCACTATTAACACTGTCAGGACCGCACTGGAACAAAGCAAACAATTCAAAGCTGCATTTGCAACTGATGTTTCTAGAGGTGCAACAGGAACACTGTGAGATTTGCCTACTATGATTGTTGAAATCATATCCATCTGTGAGCTGAAGTGAGGCATTTATAATTAAAGGAATTAAGACTAACAGGTTTAGTAAAATATAATGAGTAGCCTATATGGTGTAATATTTCGCGAAATGCTGCTAATTTCTCTAGTGAACTAACGAGCTGTGGACACTGATGACTTTGCTGAGATTAAATAAATGCTACGTGACATTTTATTTCCACGCCGTTTTGTTGATGTCTTTCCGCGGTTGAAACGCTGATTGAGCAATTACATGAGGCGTGAGATGTTCAGTCATGTTTATTCGCGGTAAAACTAGTAGCACAGAGGAATGAATGATCGCGTTCCCTTGCTCTCCGCTCTGCCATTTCCACTGCACAAGTCTGTTGCACATTACGGCTCGACACAGAACCAGAGCTGATCACGGCCGCTCTAGTCAATGCTTGTGTTGGGTTTATACCAGCACGTTTCTGAAACGTCCCAGAAGCGACTCTCCACGGCGTTTATGCAGCGATCTGTCATGCCACATCAAAGACTGTCAAAACGCCATTTATTATTTGAATTACCTGGAAGAAAGAAAAAAAAAACGAATGTGTACCGTTCAGGGGCGCGGGAAGATGTTTTAGAGTCACGTGTTCATGAGGATTAGGCTAATCATCCCATATAGAAAACATCACAAGTAAAATTAATCATGTTTATAAAGATAAACATGGGTTTATTATAGCCCACTTACAATTTACATTTCAGAGATCATTACAAATAAATTAAATGCTAAAACTGAATAAATTTAAGTGAACAAACTTGCCGTTGCATTGTCAACCATGGGAAAACAGGGGGTGCTGCAGCCCCCTCAGCACCCCTACTTCCCGCGTCCCTGGTACCGTTACACCCCTAGTTGAGAGGAAAGTGTTGCTTTGCTCATGTTAAGCTTGACTGAGACCTCGATTCGACCAGAGGACAGTGTGGCTACAGCTGGAATGAAGTCAGCTTTGGGACAATCAATAGTATCAATCAGACAAAAATCTAAATGCACAGCAGACATGCGGAGTGTGTTAACTCAAACAGAGTCACAAGTGGTAAATAAACAAGCAGTTATCAATGCAGCCATGAATGAACCATCTCTGAAACGCTTTAGTGTGCACATTGTTAGATGGATCAATTTTTGTCAGTAAGTTTGGGGCACCCCATCTATCTGATATCTGAGCTTAGGTTAGGTAAAATCTATTGGAGTACTCTTACCTTGCCAGGTGTGGGTAAGAGCTCCTTTGGCACGGTCAGATGTTTTTAATACCAGACTTAAGGGACTGTTGACCATTTGAGATGACATTTTAAAACAGAAATTTTCTGCATATGATGTTATAGCATAATTTACATAAAAACACATTTACTCTTATCAATTCCAGTTTGTACAGTTCACCACAACATTGAGGATGTTGAATATCAAGGGTTTAACAAAAAAAAAATTTAAAAAAAATAGCGCTTTACTCAGATTAATCACATGCACAGCAATGCTCTGCAACCACTGCATTTGGTTAGCATCCACAATTTAAACCATTATGTTTCAACACTGCTCAGAAGCAAATAAATATATACAAGCTTTATGTGGGTGAATTTCTGGATGTTACTCACCCATTTCCAACAATAACGAAGCATTTGAAATTGCAATTAACTATTAATCCTCAAGCGCACAGATCGTTTGTGAACAAAAATAATCAAGTTCCTTCAGAATGTGCCAGCATTGAGTCCTAACTGAAATTGATAAAAAATAAATAAATAAACAATAGTGAAACTGAAACAGTTACGGAAACATGCATTCACAATACATGCTGAATACTCTCCTCTGAGGTGGTTTCTCTTGATGCAGCTCTTAACAGCTGTGTCACACACTCAAACTGCACATGCAGACAAAAACTCACTTGCTTGTAGCTTTCTAGAAACCCTTAGACCTTGATTAGCTGGTTCAGGTGTGTTTGATTAGGGTTGGAGCTAAACTCTGCAGCGCATTGACCCTCCAGGGTAAGATTTGAGGAACCCTGCCTTAGACCTTGATTAGCTGGTTCAGGTGTGTTTGATCAGGGTTGGAGCTGAACTCTGCAGGACTGAACCACCCCATGTGTTAGATGTTTTAGTACCATTAAAATCACAATTATATAAGCAAGGTAGTGATGTTACATATGACACTGAAGCTTCAAAGCGTGTATCGAGTACGCAGTGCAATTTCTCACGAAGCTCTGTGCCGGAGCGCGTATTGTTTTCAGAGAATCACATGATCAACGAAAAATGAAACCTCACTTTCTTTCCAATCATGTGCGTGTGTCGGAATGTTCCCCAGATCTTACTTTACATAAGTTTTCATTCAGACTTATTCAATTAAATACCCAGTTATACAAGTAATATGAAGAATAAAAATTATTTCAGAAAAAAACTAAATATTTGCCATATGCAATGCATATATTTGTGCATTATTCTTCTATTACATCATATTGATTTTATTACTGGCATTAAATGCCACAGTTTAATGGGTAAATTATTTTGTCAGAGAGAGAGATTCAACAAACAAACAAACACAAACACACTGTTAGGCTTTTATTTGTGCAGGTAACATGAGTTGATGGAATTTGTGGTTGCTGCTTAGTCTGACGGAACGGCTTTCACAGGCTTTTGGCTGCTATATTTCTTATTAACCACCAGATGGCCCTGTTTTTGACACTCTCAAAGCTTTGAATCTTTTTCCGAAACAGTCTAAGTGCTTCATGAGGCTTCATTTGCCCATCACTAAAGCAAGGTAAATAATTAAAAAATAAAGTACAATAAAAAAACAACATTAACAAGATATTCTCACTCACAATGATATCAATCTCCAACAGGTTATTTACTTTCAAACCTGCATCTTACACTGACAATCCTGTGAAACTTCAGCTTGTGAGCATTTATACTTATGGGCACAACCATTGATGGGGAAGCAAGCGACCAGAAATTATATTCATCAAATAACTTTTTGTACATGCATTAATTAATCCACAAATTATTATTTAACAGACATTTATGCATAGTTACAGTAATTAAATTTTGAAACAACAAAAATCCATTTTATCCTCTAGTTTGGTTTCTCCAACATCCCATAACGCACCACAACACAGATATAAAAGTTAATTTCAGGAGATGATCTGGTTTCTCGGATTGACGAGCACTGGGACTCTGGGCTCGGGCAGCGAGCTGACGGTAGTTTCTGGGCGGTTTGGCCACAGCTGATCTGTGACTGGAGAGTGCATGGTAGGAAGTGGCGTAGGTTCCGGAAGTGATCCGGAAATGGAGAACAAAATGTTTGATGTGGATGAAGGCGGGAATGGAAATAATGAATGGTAGTGATGGAAAAATGAAGCTTTGCGAAGCACCGAGGCATTTCCCTCAACTGTATCGTAAAAAGGTTCATTACTCAAAGCTTTTCAAAACGGTGCACACTAACGACATCTTGTGGTCAAAAGGTGGAAAAAGCTGCCTTTGCGTCCCAGACCCAGCCATTTTTGGACTGTTTCAGATAATAAATTAGTTTGTGCTATGAAAACCTGAAAAAGGCAAAGAAAATATGAAGTCTATATAAATAAGTCCATGTCAGTCATTGTATTACACAATATGAATAAATGAGTCTGTGAATAAAGAGCGCAGCTCTGCTTTGTTTACGGTGGTAACCCAGGAAACACTGTATCATTGCTGTTCATAAGCGCAGCTCTGCTTTGTTTACAGCGGTAACCCAGGAAACACTGTATCATTGCTGTTCATAAGCGCAGCTCTGCTTTGTTTACAGCGGTAACCCAGGAAACACTGTATCATTGCTGTTCATAAGCGCAGCTCTGCTTTGTTTACAGCGGTAACCAAGGAAACACTGTATCATTGCTGTTCATAAGCGCAGCTCTGCTTTGTTTACAGCGGTAACCAAGGAAACACTGTATCATTGCTGTTCATAAATGCAACTCTGCCTCATTTGGTCATTTGGTTACCAGGTGTCCATTTGGCGTCTCCAAATGGCTTTTTTGAAAGGACGCCTAGACTTTTTTTTTTTTTTTAAAGTTTACAGATGCTACATTTTTGGGAGTATCATCTTCAAATTTGAATCAAAATATGGTCAGACATTCAGCTTTATCTTTATGGTGTTTTCAGGCATTTGGCATGAAAGCCTCATCCATTTTTCCATTAGTGAATTTCATTCAAAGATATCGTGAGTCACTTTCATGTACATTTTACCTTGTTTTACTCTGTTGCTATACTAATTTTGAGTTATTATGACTGAGTAACAAAGGTTCAAGTGTCTAGTTTCAAACAATACCAGATTTATAAATATAGACCATAGGGTTCAAGAGCTACAGACATTTTTATTTGGGTATGACGTTTTTCAGAAAATGCTCAAAAACAGGGGCGCACAGTAAGTGGTTAA
>NW_015643040.1:348593-362652 GCF_001515625.1 Sinocyclocheilus rhinocerous | reverse complement strand
GTCATTGTATTACACAATATGAATAAATGAGTCTGTGAAATTTGTTTAAAAAAAAATAGGCAAGGCTGTAGGCATATACTGTATAGGTTATGATCAAAATAACCGAATATTATCATAGAATGGTCAGTTAAAGTGTCTGTGAACCAGGAATAAATACAAAATGAACATGCACAACACTACACATGCATGTATGCAAATATGTATTCGTATTATGATTTATTCTTTTCAAAGACGTGTGACACTTGAAACTGGGCAAGTGGTTCGCATTATTTGAATCAGAATAGGAAGCAGTCACGTGGTTGTGTGCGAAAACCAAGCTTCGGACGTCACAGATCACATGGTTTTGGCAAAATGAACCAAGCTCCGGTACAGTGCTTCACTGTGAGATGTTTCGTTTTTTTGATACAAGCTGTCTTTAGAAAAGTTTACATGGTATTTTTTCTTTTCCTCTTGCCTCGCGCACAGTAAGTGGTTAATGAGTTTCTGTTTTATAACATAGCTCTGCCTATGATATAGGACTTAGCCTATCACACAAACAAGAGTCCTGTTTTTTTTCTCTCGAATATCTGCACGATTGCAAATGTACAATAAACAACAACTTACAGAGTAACTTTCAGACACAAAATTCAGTTTTGTTCCGTCAGAAAGAAAATAGAACAAACAGCAGAACTGCTGCATCTCTGAACAGCAGTGTTTTATTCCTCAGCGTTACACGGACCAGCAAATTATTCAATCAGGCTACAGTCGTTTGCAAAGTTAAATGAATCAGCTTTTTAAACGAATAATGATGTTCTATTTGAGGGCATTTGTAGTGTGGGCCCAAACATAACCTCAAGCCCAGGGGCACCCGGCCCCCTAAGTCCTGCCCTGGAGGTAACATACTCAGAGTCAGTCACTGTGGTAACTTACTCTGTGAACCTAACCTGGTCAGGAGCAGGTTTTCTTCGGTAAACCCAGAGTTTCTTATGGTCTCCTCCCCTTTTTAAAGCGTAAGCGATGTTTAAATACTTCATTCACTCATTCACGCTGCAAACATTTTTTAAATGTGAAAAGAGCGTTAAACTATGTGGAAAAAGCTGCTGCGCATTGAAACAGACACTGAATAATATTAAATATGTCAAATGTTTGTAAAGTCATGTAGACTACACCCATGAAACTTTTATGCTTAAAACTTTACCTTGATTGTGTTTTATAATTCATTTTTCAGATGCTGCTGCGGTCTTTTTCCTTTTTCTTTTTTTTTTTCTTTTTTGCCGTGGGATAGGCTACCATCAAAATGAATATTAGTTCAATAATTTACCGTTTTTACCTCTGACATTATAACAGTGATTAAGAATTAAAGTTATTTATTGACTCGGAAGTATGCGTACGTCTTTTTGTCGTGTTGTTGCCATAGTGAATCATAATTTCTGAGCTTCATTGATCATGACTTCTCATAGTCATGGTGCACGCGCTAAACTCAGAGTCAAACTACTCAGAGTCGACTGAACTAACACAATTTAGCTGTTCTGAAACCGAAAACTCAGAGTTTCCCATCTAAGGGTAAGTCAACTCAGAGCTTAAGTTTCAACTCAGAGTTCAATTTAATTCAATTCAAGTTTATTTGTATACCGCTTGTCACGATACAAATCGTTGCAAAGCAACTTTACAGCAAATTAAGTTTCCACAATTCTAAAAACTTCCAAGTTAGTTTTTCTCCATTTGCGCTCAAGACTACAAGTTTTTTTCTTGAGAAAATGGGTATTACTGTTGTACCATGGCGCAGTACGTTTTTCTCTAGAGTTGGTTGAACCTCCTTATTGAAACGGGCCCCAGCGCTGCTTCACGTCAAACACAGCGAATGTTAGTTTCAGTGTCACAGTCTTCACCCATGTGTGCTCTCAGCTTTCATCAAAATTTCAAAACATATTTTAAACATTGAAATGTCAGTCTCAAACCAAGATAACCAAGGTTTGGATGAAAACTCAACATTGTATCAGTCTCACTTTGATATCTATTTTTAAACATTATAAGTGAATGGAAATAATAACTAAATGGTAGAATTCCTTAGGTTGTGACTGAGACTTTGACATACCTAGCTTAATAACTTTATTCCCTTCTCTGCAAGGTCTTCAGTTTAAATGTGGCACAGTGTTGAAGACAACTAAATGACACATTCAGAGCCTCATGAAGATCATGTGATGCAGGACATCACATGACAATTATCTGTTCAGATTCAGAGTTCTGATTCAGAGTTTAGATCAACATTGAGCAAGTAGTCAGGAAACAAAAGTCACTTTGTACAAACTCTTCTGGAGCAGCAATAAGGGAGTAAATATTGTGAGTGTTGGTTTAGTACGAAGACGTTCGAAAACACTTATGAGTCATAACATTGATTCACTAAGAAACTTTGACAAGAAAATAATTCAAGTTATGATATTGGCCCTGCTTAGCTTTAGCTCTTTTCTGAACATATCGGAATTCAATACTAAACTCTACAGAATCTCGGAGAAATAACACTACACTTGTGGAATAAACAGACTACAGATGAAATGCCAGAGAGGTTGTTTTTCCTGTGTTTCAGAAAATCTTCTTGCTTCCATTATCACTAAACTGAGTGTTAGTCGAACAATATCTGATGTCTGTTTACTAAATGTGGGCATGAAGTAGCCACTAACACACCAACCGGCGGCAGTGCCATTTGCCACACACAAAGAATGTGAACTGTTTGCAGCTAAATCTATTCTGAGCATAAAGACAAACAGAGAGTCTGAGTTTGTGACCAAGGAAAAAACAACAACAAAGCCACTTAAAGTTAAAAGGAGTCAACCATAAATATGCCTTGAGATGTCTGAGAGGAGGTAAAGACAACTTAAATTACAAACAGAACAAAATGATATTGATGCATAGAATAACAGTATAATGATCCTTTGTAACCCATTTAGTCATTTACATTTACATTTAGTCATTTAGCAGACGCTTTTATCCAAAGCGACTTACAAATGAGGATAATAAAAGCAGTCAAAACTAACAAAAGAGCAACAATATAGAAGTCCAATGACATAGAGCCTGAAAAACAGGTGGACAGCACTGTAAAGATGGCAGGCGTCATTGCGGGAATCCTCATGTTTGTCATCATTCTCCTGGGCGTTCTCCTCACCTTCAAACGCAGGTACTGCTTACATAAACACACACACATATACACACACACACACACACACACAAAGAAAAACAAGTAGATACAATAGAAAAAAATAGAAAGCTAGTGTTTGTTTGGTTTTTTTGTTTTTGTTTTATTTAATGAATTTAGGTAAATGGGTGCAGAGCCAGTGGTGGTTTTGTAGGCAAACATTAATGCCTTGAATTTAATGCGAGCAATTAAACCAAATGTAACCCTTTGTACAGTCTGAGCCACACCATTGCCTTTGGCTGCTTTTGATCATTTTGATTAAAACTTTACAAAGAGGTTGTCTTAGCCTGCAGAAAAATTCTGTAAAACCAGGTGAATCCGTAGTGTTGTTTATATAGTCACAGTTGAGCTCAGGTACGTGTGGCTATCTTCTCTCTCTGGTTGATTCAGCCAGTCCTGAGCTTCGAGGTCACTTACTGTACAGCTGAGGACAAATGTGGGAATGAAATTAGTAAAAATGGACTGTAGTTCTTAGTAAATCAGTACGACATGATTTGATCTGGATTACAATTTTACTTCCTCCTATAATGCTTTTACACAGAACATATTATTAATTATCTGCCAATTACTGTCTTTCATGAATTAATCTCCTCAGTTGTAAATGAGTCAGGCATTACTACACGTCTCAGGATGTGAGAACTGTGACAGAACAACACTTGCCTTTGTCTTAACATTCCCATTCCTCTTTGTTTCTGCAGGAGCATTGATGAAATTTTAAAAAGATGAATAGATGAAATGATCAATGAGTCAATAATTCAGTAAATGTTTATGATTTTTAAATATAGATGCATCTGAAGTACTGTATTGCCTGAAAGACACAATACCCGCACTGTAGAAAGTGGTAACCTAGCTATTTCTATCTGATTTAACCCATAAAAATTATTTTTATTGGTATAACCTAATGTAAATAAGTTGACTCAATGATATTAAATAATATTTTTGACCTGAATAAAACCAGTTAATTTAGACGTTGCCTTTTTTAGTGCACTGATGCTCTCATCTCAAAGAGGTTTATACTGCGGCTCTCTCATTATCTGATGTGGTGGTCTGTTTGCAGGGTGGAGCTTAATGGCCTGATTTTACTTGCAAGGAAAAAAGGGGCCTCTGAGACTGTGGAAAGCGGTTGGGCTGTTCTATATTTGCTTTGACCATATACACATGCTCCACCCTCGTCACACAGCCCACACAAACCACGCAGTTCCTTCAGACCTCACAAAGCTTAAAAGGTCCTTGTGCTATAAATTCCTTGATGCAAGATGCTCTTTTTTTTTGTCACATAGGCTGTAGATCGTAAAGCAAACGTTTGAGATTGTGTATGTTGCACCTAAGCTTGCGTATCTGCGCACACTGAGCTCAAGCGCTGGACGTAGGTGAGCGAATGAATCTCGAGCTGCGTGTGGGTGGGTGGGTGAGGTCAGTTTGAGTAAATCACTCTGCACCACATACAGGAGGGGTTCTGCTTAAATGAGCATGTTGGAGTTTCACTGGCGCTCTAAATAGCAGACGGCACAGTAATAAAAGCAACAGCTGATTAGCAGCTGCTACAGTAAGCAGGTTCTTCCTCCTCGAAGGCAGGACAATGCTAAGTGCTAGCACATGGTGTGGACGTGACCCACGAGAATGAAACACAGAAAGCACACATAAATGACAAACAACATTTGGTTAGAGAAATGCTGTACTACTAAGTGTTTCTGGGCCATCATTGAGGTTTATGTGTATTCCTGGACTGTAGACACTAATTGGTGCTCACAGATTTAGATGAGACTTAAAAACTCAGAAAACCCGTCCTTCACATGTGGACTCATGGATTCTTTAGCAACAGCTCTGAAAGAGATCTTTGTTCATTTCACGCTCTTTTCACAGGCCCATGTGAAATCTGCTCCTACAGAACGGCCATCAGTCACATGTTCTACACAGCTTATATGTATTTATTATGTTTAGACCTTAGCTATCACTCAAAGTACAGTAACTAAAAAACCTGTTTATTATTTGATTGATAAATCTTTAGAACACAGAAAACACATAATGAATTTTAGGTTAAGTAAAACTTTATTAATCCCTTCAGAGACATTTTTAAGAATGTATTACAAGAGACTATGGGTTCTTCATAACAAACTGGAATATGAATATAATTATGAAATGATTAATTTTCACTTTTTTTCTAACAAAGAGCCCTTGTCAAATAAGACAATATATTAAATCTATGAAAATGTTTTTTTGTTTTTTGTTTTTTGAGTCTGTTTAAATCCTCCTTTGATATCGTTCATAGAGTTCTGCAATCCAGCTGCAGTAAGAATATCTGAACATACAGAAGCAACTCGTTTCTCCCCAAACAAACACACATACAGTACAGTATATACAGTCAAGAAGACTTCAGACACCTGCTAGGTCCCAATGCAATTCCTCACTTCAACTTGATTATCTTTTCTACTTGTCAAATGAACTTACTGGCCATTTATCAAAAAATAAAATAATATTTCATTGTTCAGTACTGCTTTAGAAGGTATTAAAGTAGTTCATTTTCCAGCTAATGTTTCGATCATGTCACATATTACTTCATGAATCTCATCATTCTTCTTCATGAAGTATGTGTAGAATCATAAAAATGTTCTCTCCTCAATCAAACTTACTGATTTATCAGTCAGCATGTCTTTGTTCTCTGCAAACTTGTATCCAAACAGAGTCATAGTGGGGCTGCACACTTTCTGCACCAGCTGCACCAGTTTGAAGGGAATGCTGAACCTCCACTTCTCCACCTGTTCCGAGGAGTTCTTCTGGGTGGAATAAACTCCACTGACCTCCTTAGATGCCTGGGTATTTTTTAAGATCCACTCTTCCACCTTTGCAGTGAAGGGGATGCCTATAAAGTCATACATCTCTGCAGCTTTGCGCATGGGGAATCGTGCGATGTCCTCGTAGCGCACTAGCATGTAGCGTCCGCGGAGCCACGGCGGCTGCTTCAGTCCGATCTCAGCAGAGGTGCGGATGTTGTCGCAGTTTCCTTTGAGCTTCCTCACTTCATCCTCGTCCACCGGAAGGTCTCCGTCCACGGCCCAGCGCTTCCAGATGTCATACTTGCTGGAGAAGGCCACCATGCGCGAGGCGAGGACGGCGCGAGGATCTCTGACCAGCTGGATGAAGGTCATGTCGAGTCTGGGATCCTCGGCCAGCGGCTGTAGCGTCTCCAGCTGCCGCACACGGACGGACTTAATCACGCGGTGCTGCTTCTGCATGCAGGACTGAGAGGCCAGCGTCAGGTTTAGCGGACCGCAGCGCCGCACACGGCAGTGGTAACGCTCAAATACTTTCCTAACAAATGGCGTGCAGACGGGATCTTCGCACAGCGACTGGCTAGACTCGCGGCGGAAGAGCGCAGCAGTCACATGATCCTGCGGTGGCGGCTCGATGAAGCTCTCCAGCAGCGAGAAGTCACACAGGAGCAGCTGACGCAGCACGTCTCGATACGCCGGCCCTGCGACCGAGGCGTTCGTCCCGCCGGTCTCAATGGTTAACATGCGCTCCACGTGCCACAGCGGCTCGAACAGGTAAAACATATTGGAGCCCTGCTGGTTGAAGAACTCTCCCACGAACGAGGAGCCGGTGCGAGTCGTGGCCAGCAGAAGGATGTGTTTCCGTCCTCCGGCTGCAGACTGCTGGATGGACCGAGTCGAGTTTTCCAGATGAGGATTCACGTGTTGATGAGACGAGATGTCAGTGGAGACATTGTGTTGCGCAGCAGACAAGAGAGAAGCGCTAAGCAGCAGCAGCGGGGTCAGTTTTGGGGTCAGTTTATCAGACACCCTGAAAAAGACAGAAAGCGTGAACGGTAGGACAGTTACACACAGGATGGATAAAGCTATTAGTGCTAAAGGGTCATTTCACCCAAAAATGACCATTCTGTCATCATTCATTATCCCTCATGTCCTTCCAAATGTGTATGGCTTTCCTTCTTCTGCAAAACACACGAAGAAAAATATATTTTGGGGGATTTTTTTCCCAATTTGTTTGGTTCCCAACCATCTTCAAAATGTCCACAGATGAAGTAAGTCATATAGGTTTGGAACAACATGAGGGCAAGTAAATGATGAGAGTTTTAAGTAAGTAAATGAGTTTTTTTATGTCTCGTCTCTTCTCAAAGAAGGAATTTCTCCATGAACAGTAATTTGTATACAGCAAAATGAATAACACATAGTCACCAACACACCAGACAAGCTTTGATTTGAATGTTTTCTGACTGTTATTTAATTTACTGTAATACTCCACTGCATCACCAAACTGAACACACATGAGTCACACATACAGAGAAGAGTGAGAAAAGAACCTACTGTGAAATAATGTTGTTTTCCTTTTCTATGATGACCAGAGCCACAATAAAGATGACAGAAATGGTATATTTAATGCGCATTCTTGTGTGTGATCGTGTTCAGCAGGTGATTCACTCTCAGATCATTCCTTCATCTTTTTCCTCTGATTGGACTCTGAAATAAAACACACACGTGACACATGAGCCATGAGAAACAGTTATACCATGCTGATCTTGATTTATTCCTCTATAAACTCTTCACTTCATACCCACAAACACATAATCTGAATCAAAAGTATTTCCCATGTTATAGCATGTGCGTAATCATTAATTCAACCTAGTGAGAGCCAGTCTCGTTGCAGTCATGGACAGTCGGTGTTTTGCTTACGCGTGCTGACAGTAGTTTCTGTGGGTAATTATTCTTAGGTCTCATGTGACCGTAAGATATATAGGAGCATAGTAGCATTCATTTAAATGTTTTGGATTATTAATAGCATTGTCAAATGTTAAAAATTATAGACCCTTCATTTCTTTGTAAGTGGGCAAACTTACAAAATCAGTAGGGGATCAAATAATTATTTTCCCCACTGTATGTATGGGTCATGCTTTACAAAAGTTTGGTTTTCATAAATGATCTGAATAAATCTCTCGATGAGGCAGAAAGAGAAAAATCAATGCATGATAAGTCGATTCTGACGTGTTCTGTGAGTGTAGTGTATCTGTGCAGTGATCGGCAGGCCGTTCATATGGAGCTGCTAAGATCATCTGAGAGAATTCAGCTACATTTCTATGCTGTTTATAGGCAGTTATTTACTGTGCATAATTTGAGATATATTCAGAGCACAACATGCTGCGAGAAGACTTACTAAAGTTTGCTCTGGAAGCAGAAGACAAAGTAGTAGTAATAATTAGTGATTTTTGTTTTAGTAAACACCATTAATTATCACTCGCTGTGAATCATGTGCAATACTGACACCACAGCAGAGGATGCTGGGTAGGGTTTAAATTAAAAGCTAAAAACTCCAATAAAATATAAAGACAATGTATTTCACATGCAAACAAAGGATTTCTCATAGAAACTGCTGAAATGTGTTGCTGAAACTGCAAACAGACAGAACAACAAACATACATTACACGAAACAGCAAATGTGACGCAACTGTTGCCTTAAAGCCACAATACAGCTGGATGCGAAATCGACTGATTACACCTCTACAGTTTGCGTTGGATCTTTATTCTTCTATGCACGCAGTTGTTGACATACCAATTATCCAGATAGTCTAACAAGTCTTTATATGTTATGTGTCTGTGCATAAATGGAGTAAATTTGCAATTATACTGGTGAAAAAAACATGTTTGGCAGCAGAGATCACAGGATCATCCCAGACACATTGACTCAACACTTATAGGTTCAGACAGAGTAAATCCTCTCTAGTCTGTTATTTGGAGAAATAAATGTGATTCTGTAAGATTCCAGTTTGAATGATGACTGCCAGAGACTTTACGAACATTTCTGAGCCGAGATCAAAAGCAGTCACGGAGGATCACGGAGAATCACTTTCTCTCATGAAGAAGCAGTTTAAAGGCTTCATTTCAAAAACATATTTGTGAAAGAGAAAAAACGGACATTGGCACAGCAACACAAAAGTACAGCATCACACATACACAGTACAGTAGTATGTGTATATTTAAATTATGTATAATCAGTATGTCATTGGGATTTATGAGCCGGGGTAATAGATGAGCAAACTTTCAAAGCCACTAAAATATTCCAGACTCTCGCCTTCAGGAACACTAGATAACCAGTCCTCCAGTCTAAAGCAGGGATATTTGTGACCCTGTAAGAGTGGCTTGTGTGGGATAATTACACAGCTGGAAGAGAAGCTGTCCAGCCAGCAGATGGTGGTTAGGAGGCAAGTTCTGTCTTGCACTGTTAACAGGAGCCACAAATTAGACTCAGAAAACCTTTACATCACTACCAAAACTCTGATCAAATCAGTTTATGTATTTGGCCGTGTGAACGCTCATTTCCCCACGCGGTCTCTGTTACGCTTTCATCTCTAGTCATCTAACCAAAACCTGAACTAACTGTAAGCTGCACCATAAAACCGAATCTAAAATGCTCCCCATTTTCTGTTTTAATTCTTATTTGTAGGTGATAATCATCGACATGCATGTAATAATCAAAATACAAATCTACAGGAGATCTTCACGACATGTCTGCATTATTCATGGTCTTATTTAGACGGCTGGTCAAATGATCATCAATTATCATCATGTAAAAGACCTGAAAGCTGTGCTTCGTCTGATCATCTCACACTCGTGTCACATTCCTCACACACACACACACACACACACTCTCTCTCACACACACACACACACACTCTCTCTCTCTCTCTCTCTCTCTCTCTTACTCTCACAAACACACACACTCACACACACACACACACACACACACTACAGAGACTGACAGCAAACACTCCCTCAGTAAACAGCAGCACTTAATTTGATCTGAATCATCTAAAGACCTGTGAGAAAAACATGAATAATTTCACCAAACCTCCAGCCTTCGCCAAATCAATGTCCATTGACTGACACACAGCGGAATGAAAATATGAATATTGCGAATTGATGTAGTGATGCAGTAATACATCTGCAGATTTACAGATGTTACAACATCAGTCGGAATCACAGTTGAGCGATACATTGATTCACTTACAATGTCATTCAACAATTATATCAGCCAATGATAAACACACAGAAAGTCATTCATGATCATTTTTAAATGACACTGTCAGACAGAACAGAATGATATACTGTACCATTATATTTACGCGTTCGTTTGTTTCTCCTTCACGTGATGAAAAAAGCACAGTAAAATCCAGATCATGGTGTGTAAAATTCAATATTCAATAGTTTTAAAAAATCGAATCCATCATTTAATAATCATTCACGTCCAGCTCCGTAAGATATTAAAACTATTAAATCAAGCAACGACTTACACAAACATCTGAAATGGATCTGGAATGCAAATAAAACTCACACATTTGTTGTATAAGTGGATCGAAATACATTGACTTTTAAAAGCGAACGGGCTCGAGGCGAGGGTCTGAGATGCGCTGATCGAGTCTGACTGAATCCAGCACCAAACAGCGCCGAGCGTCACGTGAGCCGTGACGTGCGCGCCCCCGCGCCGACGCCAGCGCAACATTCTAACAAACAGAATGGATATATAATTATATAATTAGGATAAAACCCTCAGGAACCGACCGTGCTCGAGACTAGATTATTGGCTTATCTCTAGTGAATTATGTAATGATGTCTCAGACTGTATCATTTCAGCTTCTCCACTTACGGATGGTTACTCTGTCCTTATCAGTTTCTAAGAAATCATAGAACTCTCCTATTATTTGGAAGTTCAATAATGACTTGTTAAAGAACGATAGATTTTGTCAACAGGTGATGATTCTCATTGAGGAGATTGGAACGCTAGATATGTCTAATATGGTTTAAATTTAAAGTCAAACAAATAGCCATTTAAATAGGAAACTTATCAGTGAAGAGAAAACAAAAACAAAAGGAACTGATTGAGAAAATACATTTATTGACAGCTAATACAGAAGCAATACCAGAAAACACAGCAAAGCTACAATCACTGCAATCTCAATTAAACGAGCTGGACTCAGAAAAGGCAAATGGAGCTTATATTCATTCAAGAGCCCAATGGATTAAAAAAGGTGAAAGAAGTTCATCATATTTTTGCCAAACAAAAGCAATCAAAGAAAAAAATTAATAAACTTGAAATTAATGAAACTGTAATTGAAGATCAAAACGAAATCCAGGATGAAATTTGGCTTTTCTATCATAATCTTTATAAATTATAAAAAAGAGGATTGTGATGCTTTATTTAAATAAATTAGAAATAATATCCAAAAACTGAATGAGGAAGACAAATACTTAATTGATGATGAGTTGACTTTAGCAGAAATTGATGTGGCATTAAAACAAATGAAAAACGGCAAATCACCTGGTCCTGACGGTTCAACTGCAGAATTTTTAAAACATTTTTGGAAAGATATTAGGAAGTTATTATATAATGCATTTTTGGAATGCATTCAGAAAGGAAGTATATCTCTGACAATGAAAACAGGATTGATAACTTTGTTACCTAAACCCAAAAAACTGTTTGTCACTAGACCAATAACTCTATTGTGTACGGATTATAAATGACTTGCCCTGGTGTAATCATCTCAAACATGCACTTGAGAAACTTGTAGAGGAGTATCAATCGGCATTCATTAAGGGAAGATATATCCAAAATCATATTAGACTAATCCAGGATATGATCGAGTATCAATCAATGATGCAATCAGTTAGTCTCATTTTATTTATAGATTTCTATAAGCTTTCGATACCGTTGAACACGAATTTATATTTACAAACTTAATATGTTTGGGTTTGGAGAAGGATTTTGTAAGGTTATAAAAATGTTTTATAATAACATTTATAGTTATGTATCCCTCAATACAGGTATGAATCTTGCGTGGAATCAGACAAGGTAGTCCAATTTCTCCAAAACTGTTTATTATGTACTCAAATGCTAGCTTACCTGATTGTCAAACATCCTCAACTAAAAGGTATAAGTATTTTTGATTATGAGTATTGAATTAGTCAATTTGCTGATTATACAGTATTATTTTTAAAAGATAAATCAAAAAGCCTTGAACATTATTTCAGTTTTCACAAGAGCATCGGGCCTTTGTCTAAATTTGGGAAAATGTGAATTGTTACCTTTGTATTGATGGAAGGAGGGAAGTATAGAATCTATTCCGGTTAAATTTGAAGTGAAATACCTAGGTTTAACAATTTGTAACGATTCAAGTACTAGAGAGCTATAGTAAATATAGAAGAGAGAATAGATATTATGAAAAAATCTCTTAATCATTGGCTTATGAGACATCTGTCAAAGCAGAAGGCATATCTAAACTAATTTATCCATGCTTTTCTCTTTATGTTTCTCCTCAACTGATCAAAAAGATTATCTCTATAATGTTTAATTTTATATGGAAAAATAAAACTCATTATATTAAAACTGGAGGTCTGAAAGTTTGAATCAATGATTCGAGTACTTAAACTGAACTGAATTAAAGATTATTTAACACAGCCTAATTCAGTTTAGTTTCATATACCAAAGGCTATATTTAAAAGAGTTGGTGGGTTAGAATTATTGTTGAAATGCGATTTTGAGATTTCCAAATTGCCTGTTAAGCTTTCAAATTTCCAGATATTGCAATACTGGAAAATTATATTTACCCACAACTTTACACCACATGGAGCCAGCTTGTGGAATATTAGAATTATTACAATAAACAGGAAGACGCTATTTAAACAAGAATGGTTTGAGATAAAAGTTCTTTATGGTGTCGATTTGATAGATGAAGATGGTCAGTTAATTCAGTATAATGCATTCATGGAGAAATTTGCGATAAAACGTTCCTTTAGAGCAGGCTGCAGAGTTTAGGTCCAACCCTGCTCCAACACAAGCCATGTAGTTCTTGATTAGCTGTGTTTAATTAGGGTTGGAGCTAAACGCTGCAGGGCTGTGGCGCTCCAGGAATTGAGTTTGACACCTCTGCTTTAGAGAATATAATACTGTATGTAAAGCCATCCCTCTTGCACTAAAACAATTAATACAAAATACACTAACATATTCAAATGTGTGTGTTAAAATGCCGGAACTGAAGATTGGCGAAGTGTACATTAGGGACAAAAAGTGTAACAATAACGTGATGTATTCAAATGTAAATTATTTTATGATTTCAATTGACTATCAAGAGTTCAAATAGTTGATAATGAAACATTCAGAAACAAATGCTGTAATTATTTGAAATGGCCAATTCTACCTAAAATGAAGGAAATTCAGTTTAAAATCATTAATCATGTTTCATTAATAATCCTGCTGCTGACATTTTACGGAAAAGATTCTGTTTTGAAGTAGATTTTGGGGGGATTCTGCTTAGAAGAACCTGAAACCATTGAACATTTATTTTTTGCTTGCCCAGTCACATGTTCCCGCACATGAACCCGCAGTTCTGGCAGGATCTTTACAGTTGATTAAATATTAATAATGACATTCCTTCACCACATTTATTTCAGGTTTATTTCAGGTTTTGAACATTATTATTACTATGGGTAAATATCATATTCATAAATGCAAATGGAATAATAGAAAACCTCTTTAACTTGTTTTAAAAAAGAAGTGTAAAACTAATTTATCTTCCACAAAATATTTATCAGAAGACAATGAATCCCTTGGTGAATTATATAAAGTCATGTATGAGTCTCTGTCTTTCTAAGAGTTTGTAAAGATGTTTTTTTTACTCCTTGCAACCCCCCAAAAAAGGTTTAAAAATGTTTGAAGATTGTTTTCTTGTTTATTATACTGTATAACTTATTCTTTTATTTACATGAACCTGTTTAAGTATTTGTATATGAAATGTCAGTTGTATGACTGAAAATTTGAGCACTTGTTACTTGTGTGTGTGTGAGTGTGTGTGTGTGTGAGTGTGTGTGTGTGTGAGTGTGTGTG
>NW_015643040.1:317507-348287 GCF_001515625.1 Sinocyclocheilus rhinocerous | reverse complement strand
TAGATAGATAGATAGATAGATAGATGCATATTATTGTTCCCTATTAGAGTTTGTAAATTGAGGTAGTTCAATCATTTTTTTTTAAATTAAAATAAAAAAGCAACATTCTAACAAGCAGCACTTATTATTTTATTAGCTTCTTACAGGAGCACCAAAACAGCGCAGAAGAACTATCCCAGCTACGACAGCTTTTTCTGGTACACATAATAACAGACTAATTTACTCATTGTTTCAAGGCATAATGGAATACTGTTTATTAGAATAATGCAATATCATTTACATTGTAGAAGGCTCAAAAAAGGTTTAATTTTTATATTATATATGAAGTTTAAGTACTGTTTTATTTAATTAAATTATATTTAGCCCATAGTCTCTTTAAAACATGTTATTTAGATTTGAATGGAATATAAATTTTACAAATACTTTGTAAATTATGTTGTAATGATATGGCTGTTTGCTTTGTTTATTGTGAACGATCAAAACAAAGACAATTTTGTTATAAAATTGTGTATTCATAAATAATTTCAAATGTATTATTGTTCAGTCTTAACAGTATCAGACCATTACTTTATTTGTTTCTTTAGTCTTGTTGTTCTAGTTTGTGACTAATAATTTAAAAAAATAGAATAAACAAAAGCTAATTCTAAAAAAAAAAGTTACCAAACGTAGAACGCGTGCCCAAGCTGAAGTCCAAACTTCAAGACCCATAGTGCATTGCGTGGCTGTCGCTGGCGTGTGACGTCACACTCAGGAAGGTTCAGGAAGGTGTTTGCTGTGTCGCGTCAGTGGTGAAGAAGCATCGCAAAGCTGAAATTAGATAACAAACCAACGGGTGAGTTTTACTTCTAAGTATAATATTTTACAATACGTGAAGTGTAAATGTTTACGGGATTATTCTGCGTGCGAGTCGCTGGACTCATTTTTAGGCAAATGAAACATTCGTAGTACTGAACATCCTCTGCTTGTTCAGGAGTTTGTAAGTTAGTTGAGTAAAATCTTCCTCTTCTCTTGTTTACGAGCTGTGTTCACTCCGCTTCACGCGATGCTGCACTGTTCATGAGGAATGTTTCTACACAGAACCGGTCAGTGATGTGGGTCTCACGCCTGTCGTGTCTGCGGAGCGTCCCTGTGCTGGGGCTCCGCTCGGCCCTGAGTCCGGCTCCTGGGGGCCTGATGAAGTCCAGTCCAGCCCTGATCAGACCGCAGCAGGTACCTTCAGAAGAGCCACGCTGCACCTGCTGGATTGCTTTGCGTGTGAACTAGCAGTCGAGCGCCAGTACTGTGTGTTTTGTTTATGTTTTGTGTTGTATTTTATGTTGTTTTCAATCAGGGTTATTCCACCAGGACTAGACTGGGATTCCGCCGGAGCAAGACTTCCAAAGAGCAAGTTCAGGAAGCAGCGTTTGAACCTGCTACAGACACGGCAATTAAAAGTGATTTCTGTTAACATGTCCTTTTATAAAGAGTTTTCTCCACGTTTATTTATTTCTGTAAAATTCTTATGTTTTTGGCACTGTTTCGGTGATGCGATCACTCCGCTGTGACACGTGTCTGAGCGACAGTCATTAGGCTTGTTTGAGATGCTAAAATACTCCGGCTACAGCATTTACCAACAAAATAAAATCATGATAGGAAATGACTGCCAGACACTTTGTTCTTGTCAAAAATGTTGGTCCATCCATCCATTTTCCAAACCTCTTGTCCAGGAAACTCTGGACGGATCAGGACAAACACACACGTTCACACTCGCACCTGCTCTGTGTCTTTGGATTGTGGAGGGAAAATATTAGTCTTAACTTCTAACTTCGTTGAAAGTAATTAGTCCTAAATGTTTTAGACCCTGTTCTCAGCTGTATCTGGTGCTTGTGATCGGATCACCTGAGATGGATGTCAATGCCAGGTCTGAACGTTATGTAACAAATGCATTTTTGAGTCTCTAATGTTTCAAACTCAAAATAAGTAAAAGATATTGATATGTATGGCCTCTTTTAAAAGACATCCCAGGCGACTCCCCATGAGACCGATGACGTGTGTGATTCTGTCCTCTGCAGTCGACAGCATGGGCCGGATCGTCCTCGCTGGAGGCGCCGCTGTTGGACTCGGAGCTTTGTGTTATTACGGATTAGGCATGTCCAACGAGATGGGAGCCATCGAGAAAGCAGTGTAAGAATCACCTTCACATCAAACACTGTAAATGAAATAAAGGTTCTCATGATCTGATGATGCCAGCAGCACAGAAGAAATCAGATTCACCTGTGATCCGATTGTTAAGAATGAACTAGTCGTTGATTCAGCGGCTCTTGTCTGATTTGCAGACGGCATTCGACTTTTGTTTTGTAATCTCAGTGATAACCGGTTTAATCAGATCAGTCTGATCGACTACAAAGCAGTCAATTTCTATCTCTTCCGAAGTTTCTGTTGAGTTAACATCCCAGAGTTCAGGTCAAGGGACTAGAGGAAGGCCGACACGTTTCACTTCTCGCTTTACCGTTTGAGATTTATGATGTGGAGATGAAAAAGAACAGCTTCATGGTACGGTAATGTGAATCATGGGATCTGTTACGATCAGCTCAACTGTGAGCTGCATTGAAAGCGACTGACAGTCAACATATACACGCTTATATTGCAGGTATTCAGTCATCTGAAGTCATGTCAGGAACACTTTGTGCTTGATGCAGACTGAAGCTGTGTTTGCAGGATCTGGCCGCAGTATGTGAAGGACAGGATCCACTCCACATACATGTATTTCGCGGGCAGCGTGGGTCTGACGGCGCTCTCGGCCGTCGCGGTCAGCAGGACACCGGCGCTCATGGGACTCGTGATGAGGGGCTCCTGGCTGGTACGCTAGAGATCATACTGCTTTTTATTCATCGCCCTTTAAATACACTCTTCATAACAACAAATCTTAGTGGTAGAACATACTGTAAGGCAGCTACTAATTATATACTGTATTATAGCATCCTATGGCACAGTAATGATTCAGCTTGTAGTTTAATATTTACATTGATGTTTAATGCTGTTACAACCTTATGAACGATCCGCAGGCTATTGGCGCCACGTTCGCTGCTATGATCGGCGCCGGGATGCTGGTGAGGTCGATCTCGTACGAACACAGTCCGATGCCGAAACACCTGGCCTGGGCTCTACACGCAGGTAAAGTGCTTTCACTGCTTTAACTGACCTCCAGAGGGCACTGCAGTCTGCGTTTGTGCTCCTGCTGGGTATGTTTTCCTTTGGTTGAGCACTGCAGAAAATTTCAAAAGACAAATACATGCTCACATGAAAGTTATCACTCCTGTGTGGACAAACAAGCAGAACTCTTGTGTTCCCTGTGTGCAGGTGTGATGGGAGCCGTCATCGCTCCGTTAACTCTGCTGGGTGGCCCGCTGATGGTTCGAGCAGCCTGGTACACCGCAGGAATCATGGCCGGTCTGTCGACGGTGGCCATGTGTGCGCCGAGCGAGAAGTTCCTGAGCTTGGGCGGCCCGCTGGCCGTGGGCTTCGGCGTGGTGTTCGCCTCGTCTCTGGGTGAGATGCATTTACAGTCCGCCGCAGACTGTGTGGCTGTTTAACCTTACAGACTTCACAGGAGTTTCTTCTGTTCTCTCCTCTCTGCAGGCTCCATGTTTCTGCCCCCCACCTCTGCATTCGGGGCCGGCCTGTACTCGGTGGCGGTTTATGGAGGTCTGGTCCTGTTCAGCATGTTTCTGCTGTATGACACACAGAAAGTCATCAAGCGTGCCGAGACGCACCCTCTTTACGGCGTTCAGAAATATGACCCCATTAATGCGTAAGTGTTTTCTGTGGGCAAGCTAAGAGTCAGACTTGTGCATTTGTAATATGTGTTTCGTTTCATTCAATCGTTCTATCGTTTAAACGACACGCAGTATGACTTTACTGTAAGGCAGCTACTAATTATATACTGTATTATAGCATCCTATGGCACAGTAATGATTCAGCTTGTAGTTTAATATTTACATTGATGTTTAATGCTGTTACAACCTTATGAACGATCCGCAGGCTATTGGCGCCACGTTCGCTGCTATGATCGGCGCCGGGATGCTGGTGAGGTCGATCTCGTACGAACACAGTCCGATGCCGAAACACCTGGCCTGGGCTCTACACGCAGGTAAAGTGCTTTCACTGCTTTAACTGACCTCCAGAGGGCACTGCAGTCTGCGTTTGTGCTCCTGCTGGGTATGTTTTCCTTTGGTTGAGCACTGCAGAAAATTTCAAAAGACAAATACATGCTCACATGAAAGTTATCACTCCTGTGTGGACAAACAAGCAGAACTCTTGTGTTCCCTGTGTGCAGGTGTGATGGGAGCCGTCATCGCTCCGTTAACTCTGCTGGGTGGCCCGCTGATGGTTCGAGCAGCCTGGTACACCGCAGGAATAGTGGCCGGTCTGTCGACGGTGGCCATGTGTGCGCCGAGCGAGAAGTTCCTGAGCTTGGGCGGCCCGCTGGCCGTGGGCTTCGGCGTGGTGTTCGCCTCGTCTCTGGGTGAGATGCATTTACAGTCCGCCGCAGACTGTGTGGCTGTTTAACCTTACAGACTTCACAGGAGTTTCTTCTGTTCTCTCCTCTCTGCAGGCTCCATGTTTCTGCCCCCCACCTCTGCATTCGGGGCCGGCCTGTACTCGGTGGCGGTTTATGGAGGTCTGGTCCTGTTCAGCATGTTTCTGCTGTATGACACACAGAAAGTCATCAAGCGTGCCGAGACGCACCCTCTTTACGGCGTTCAGAAATATGACCCCATTAATGCGTAAGTGTTCTCTGTGAGCAAATGTTTGTATTACTTCACAAGACTTTATTTTAGATTTAAAGACACAATATGTAAGATTTTTAAATTAAAATATCCAAAAACCACTAGAACAGTGTTATATATTTTGCTGACTTGTGTACTTACATTATCCCAAATGTTTCGAAGAATGTTTAAATCCAGAGAAATAAGCAATTTTAACTAGTGACACGGAGCGTGTCTATAGTGTCATTGTGTCGACTGCTAATGACGTGATAACCCCTTGATTTCCGGTTTGTTTTGTAGAAAACATGGAAACACCAAAAACGCTTTAATATGTTGTGCGTTTTAATAAACCGGTGATGACCGCACAGAGTACCATTATAACAGAACTTTCAAATGTATCTAGCTTTCCAGCCGTGTGTCGCGCTCGTTCAGCGCCTCGTTTCGCTTCGACGGCTTTCAGCCTCACCCTGCTTCATTCTACTACGTTAATAAATCATTAGCTCATCCATGAACATGATTTCTGCCCGAGTCCCGTTGGATTGCATCGGCTGTGGAGATGAAAACTCCCATGATTCCACACTCAGTCACAGCGTCATCAAACTACACCTTTGTCTATTTGTTTGTTTTGAATACGCGCCCTCTAGCAGTGAAAATTACATACTGTGCCTTTAAGAGTCAGCTTTGTGCATTTGTAATGTGCGTTTTGTTTAATTAAATCGTTCTATCATTTAAACACACAATATGACTGCCGTCTGTTAACATCGCTGCTCCTGCTCTTCCAGATGTATGGGCATTTACATGGACACGCTCAACATCTTCATGCGACTGGTGATGATTCTAGCTAACGGCGGCGGAAACAGGAGGAAGTAGCCGTAAGGAGACAAGAACACATGACACTGGATTGGAGAAGAAAAATTAGCTAAATAAAGTGTCACTCATTTTGCATTTATTTGTTTAAAATCAGAACAAAAACTTTGGATTGCTTTCAGCTGAATTGCGTCTTAAACATGTCAAATTATAACAAACTAAAATTTTGTATATTTATTTTAGAAATGAGTTCTCAACAGACTGAGTTATTGCACAGAAAACGCTTGTGCCACTGTGATTCTCGTGTTCTTGCAGTTTGGGGCTCATGGTTCAATAAACTTTAGTTGTATCCAAATTATACTAGATCTTAATTGTACAGTTTATTGCTTTAGAACAGACATTAAGCACCATTTTTATGATATTTTAACAACATTACACAGGAATGTTTTTATCTTTGGCACTGTAAAAGCTGAAGAGACTGAACTTTAGAGCAGAAATGTGTTGAATCCTCTGCAAGACAGACTGAAATTCAGATGTGTTTTCAAAAATTCCTCTCGTTCTGTTATCTTGCCGTTTCATTGTTTTCTTTGAGCATTTAGTTGAACTCAGTGTCGTCTTTGATTAGAGTTTTCCTTTCACGTCCATGATGTTTGTGTTCTGCTGTTATGAGAGTATCTGGCCATCGACAGACATTCATGTTTTATTTGTGCTGTGACCAGCAGCAGATGACAGTGAGATTAGAGAATAATCCTCGTGTCTCCATCTGTATTCTGATGCTGATTAAATCCTGAGAGGAGGCTGTTGGCAGCAGATGGGAACATCAGCACTGCTGCAGGTGCGACTTACTTTAAAAACTCAAAAGGTTAGGAAATATTCTGTAGTGATTGCAGGTCTCTGACTGTCAGAGCACTTAAACCGCATTAATAAGAAGTGATTGTCAGTATCCCCAGGAGCAGATGACTGTCATCATGTGTGTGTTTGTGTGGTCATGTGATCATGTAGTCGCTCTGACGGCTGTAAAGCAGCAGAGGGAGCGTTAAACACCGTCCTCACACTCTCGGGAGAAACATACTGCATCCACTAAAGTCACAATCACCTTAAAGTCAGAGTGAATACGATTGGTTTTTCCCAGTAAAATAAACACTATGTAACAAATGTTACACTTAAACACATGAGGCAAGATGCAAACAAAGCAGCTGTATATGGATAAATTATGCACAAACCTTCATCAGATCCTGAAGTAACTCAATTTGAGAGGTTCTTCATTCTTCAACCCATAATTATGATCACTCTGAAAGTGAGTAAAATCATCATATTACATTTTAATACAGATAAACACATAAAACTCTAAATTCTGATTGGATAAACCATGAAGTCTGACGCATAATATAAATAATAAGACTAAGTTTTCATGTTGCTTGAGAACTGTGAACAGCCACAGCTAATTATAATACACGATGGAACAGTAATTTATTTATTCCTAATATTAATGTTATATTGAGAAGGATGTCTGTTTACTGTTTCTGCCGTTTAATAAAGCATTAATGTGCTTGAGACCATGAGTACAGCGATTTTACTCCAAAGCTTATCAGCACGCTTTACTGGCAATATCATCACAGTGATGTCTCAAGTGGCTTTGTGATTTAAATATGTTTTCAAATGTTATCTGTGTACATTAGTTGTTCTGCAGTAGAAGTAGGAACACAGACTGGCCCGTCTCGCACTGAAATGGATGGAAGATGTTTTCAGTGATGGCATATAAACTGATCAGCAGAAAAACACAATTCCTCAGTGAGCTGTTTACTGTCTGATTCGTCCTGAACTGCTTCTGTGAGTTGTTTGGTTGAGGAGCCTAAATCTGATCTGTTTATTTTAACATAGCCTTATATTTTTCAAACTGCATACCACTTTTTACGGCATCAAAAAGAAGCTCCATCATTCCAACACTTGTACTCAATGACTCGGAGAAGTCATCCATGCAGAAATCCAGACTATTCTACTGAACTCCAGTCAGAGGAAAGCCGTACAGGTCATCTCTTTTAATGTTGAATTACTCGTACATTTACTCAAATAAGAAGGAACTCAATTTCTGTTGTGTTTTCACTCCATAATGTGTGAAATGTGTGACGCAAAAACCAGATGTACATCGCATTCAGCCCTTAAAATAGATCAGTGACAGATGTGCTTTATCAGGAGCTGATGCAACTTTAGACTTTATAGGAAAAAGATGGATGTATTGAAGGTTCTGTCATTCCATTTCATTTAGTTCTGAAGTTACAGAACAAACTGTCTGAATCTACATCACCCTCGATTATATGTCCAGCTGAAAGCAGGAGTAATGCAGTCTGCTGCTGAAGGATAAACTTGCATCTTAAGCTTGAAAATAAAACATGGCACTGTGTTCAAAACTCCTAAATGAACACACTAACCTGACCCTTTCTCTCAAATTCAGCTGATTCCCTTCATTCCTGTCTGTGGTTGTATGTTTGTGTTCTGGCTCTGGTTTGAGTCATGAGCTGCAGAGGGTTGAGTCACAGGATTACTGAAGCTGCGCTCAGACGTGTTTAAAGACGTCTTCAGACGAGCAGCAGCTGCAGCGCTCTCCATATGATCCTTCAGTCTCTTTACACTTCTGTTGCAGGATGAAGAGTATGACTTTAGTTCTTCTCATCTCACTGTGCATGTCTCTGGGTGAGTGTTTTACTGCTCTGTAGTCTGTGTGTAATCAGCTTCAAACTGTGATTGTCTCAATAATCCTTTTAAGTATAATGGCGTGTGTTTGCAGGAGAGCAGAGCCGTGCTTCGGAAATGAGCTACTTTGTGCTTTAAAATACACTTTTAACTTAAATCATTAGAATTTGCAGTAAAACTATTGTTTTATTTTTGAAGCAGTTATTTACAAAAAAATTGTATTGTTATTTACTGAGACTGAATTTGAGTTGAATTGGTCCAGATGATTTCTATGTCATTGATTTCACTCAATGCTTTGTGTGACCGGAGTGTGTCAGACTAGCAATCACATCGCAGCCTACACTTTATTTTCCAGACCGTCTCAGTGTTTGTGTGTATGAACATCATCATGTTTAATACTCAAAATGTTTGATGTGTATTTCTCTGTCATTTTATGCTGCTAAGTATTTGTCTTTTTCAGGGCAATCTGACTTTGCACCGTATTTCTATGATAATGGAGCTGGAAGCAGCAACGGAAACCTGGGGTTATTCAGCATCTCTGAAGACACATCTGTTGGTTAGCATCCACTTCTATAATAACATGCTGTCAGATAAAAGAACATCGCACACTGTATATAAGCACAGACTGAATGTGTCATATTAAACTGATCACAGAACACACATATAATGATGCTGAATACATATGTGTTGTGTGCAGAAATGCATTTGATTTTTATGAAATCAAATATTAAGCTAATTGTAATGAACTATGAGTGACGGGGAATTGTTTGCGGTGACTTTAGGGTTTGATCCTCTCAGCAGTGACGAGCACAGTTTAATGCTGGGACGTGTTTACCTGTTTATGACCCTGCTTGTACTACATTTAACAAATATGACAATATTTGCTACTAAGATACTTTAAATAATGTCTTTAAGATAATAAACACACATAGTTCACCGGCGATCAGGTGTAATTTGTATTTCTTCCACAGGGACTCATGTTTACACACTGAGCGGCTCTGACCCCGAAGGCGAGCCGGTGACCTACGGCATGACCTTTGATAAGGGCTCCAAAGATTATTTCAGCGTCGAGCCCAAATCAGGGAACGTGACTCTCATCCAAACACTGGACAGAGAGGTGAGAGTAGATATTACAAGGGTTCAATCCTGACACAATATAAGGACATAATTCTGGAAAATACCAGTTGAAGTCAAATTTGTCTGTATTAATAATCACACTTGTTTCAATTGTTAAGGTTCAGGATGAGATTGTTGCATTTGTGACCATCACAGATGGGAGAAATAAGGTGAGAAAACACAATTGCATTAAACTCTGATTACAGGATTATTTCTTAAAGCTGAAGAGTGTGATTGTTTGTGGTGTGTTTAGAGTCACTGTGAGTCAGTCATTAGTGTGTTGTCTTCCTGAAGAGTGAAACGCTGTGTGTTCGACCTCATCACTGACAGCGATTTAAGAGTTTAACACGACCGTTTTCACGTTTTCACGACCCGTCAGACTCACAGACGACAATCCAACACTTTATAACAGTAAATCATCTTAATGTTATCTGATGTTTATTAAATAAAACTGACAAAAATATAGACCCCCACTTCAATGGTTTTTAAATATTGATTTGTTTTTAGGATGATTATTGTAGGATAAATACAGGTGCATCTCAATAAACTAGAATGTTATGGAAAAGTTCATTTATTTCAGTAATTCAACTCAAATTGTGAAACTCGTGTATTAAATAAATTCAATGCAAACAGACTGAAGTAGTTTAAGTCTTTGGTTCTTTTAATTGTGATGATTTTGGCTCACATTTAACAAAAACCCACCAATTCACTATCACACATAAAAAATTATACACTTTGCTTTTAAGAAATGGTAATACTAGCCTTTGACAGCTGATTTCATAAATGATAATTGTTCCTTAATTAATATTTAGTCCCATACTCTTCTGTTTGTGATGTGTATTGTGTTGAATGTGTTTTAATGTCCATTTATGGAGTATGTGCAGTTTGTCAGATCAGGTTTACTGTATCTCTTGCTTCTCCAGGTTGTAGAAAATGTTCGAGTGTTCATCACAGATGCTAACGATGAAAAGCCAGAGTTTCTGAATCTGCCGCTCGTAGTGGACGTCCCGGAGGTAAGAATGAGAAGCAGCTTGTAAATGAACAGATAAGTGTTTGTTGAAGTGCTGAAGCAGTTACGCTGTGTGTGGTGTGTGTTGAAGGACACAGCTTCAGGCAGCAGCATCTACAGAGTCCAGGCCGTCGACAGAGACCTCGGGTCCGGAGGAAGTGTGACCTACTCCCTGCAGGTCAGACAGAACCACTTCCTGTGGGGTCACGCTTCAATCATTTAGGAAACGCGTTTAAGATAATAATCACTGAGGATATTTGAATCTCTAATGCCAGCATTAAATCTGTAGAGTTTGTAGAGGAACTCTGCAGTCCTGCACACACATCGCTGGCCGTCGAACAGACCGTGACACCAAAGTACCATCAGAAAATGTGCTACTGCTGGATTAAATTTCAATTACATTTGGGCAGGTTGAGGGCTTAGCCTGGCTTACCTCGGCATTCGTTAGCCTCTGACAGCAGCCGCTCAGTTTCCCACAACAAAGACTGAGCCCTCGAGTGCAGCTTTCTCTGAGGAAAACATGACCAGTGAATGTCTAGAACAACATTTCTCATCATTTCTGATATAATTACTATACATGCCGTTTCAGAGCTCACACTGATTGTACTTGTACTAAAATCAATTGTCCAAACCACAGGACCATTTAAAATGGACTAGTGAAGGAAATGGTGACCAGTGATGCCATCTAAGATATGCACTTCCACATATATTTGATCTTAAAGTCTTGATGTCTTAAAGAAACAAGTATTTGTTAACTGTCTGTGTATTAGTACTCCGAGCAAAGTAACTGGTGAATATGGGACTCGTGTGATTACCAGATCAGCAGGTCTGACCAAATCATCTAGTTCACCCATCTGGTGTGTTCTGGGCTCTCGCTCACACCGACTGAGTCACGGAGCCACAATTTCAATAATCAGTACAATTCCATGGTTCTCGTTTGCAATTTTGGTAACATAGCAAAAACTATTGTAATTGTTTTATTTTAATATATTTTTTAATGATTTTAAGATCAAATAAAAATCAATAAAGTAAAGTAAAAGTAAGTAAGTAAAGTTTAACGTCAGTAAATAATGTTAAAATATGAATCTTTGACGCTCTTCACAGAGCACAAATAGGGAAACGTTGATAAAAAAGTATCAATTTAAGTATCAACACTAATCACCTACATCCCACACCATCTTAATTAAAACAGGCAAATTTACTACAAATACTATTCGCGTGTTGTCACATAAATGAGTTTTACACCATGAGTTCATGCACTAGCAATAAATAATCATCTCAATACCATAATTCTTAGTTCTAAAAAGTGCAGAAAGCGCATGTAAATTGCACTGAGAAACCACGCATACAGCATACTTCATCCAGCAAGCAGTCATGATCGTATTGTTTCAGATCTTAGCAGCTTCAGGGTGTGCATCTGCCATCTTTTGGAACAGATTGCTTCCCGAAGTGTTTGTCATCACGGCTTTGGGTTTGATCCTAGGTTTGAGAGATGCATTATTTGTTTCAGGAGACATTCCTTCATCAGTTATCATTTCGTTTGCAGTCGACGCCCAGCACTAAGTTCACCATCGACGGTCACAGTGGAGCTCTGCGCATCAGATCCGGAGAATCGCTGGACTACGAGGTCTCCAGGACTCATTTTGTCACTGTGGTTGCAAAGGTGAACAACAGACTCAACCGTGTGAAATCCCTCTGTCCTCTGAGATAGACCAGCTTGTTTGTGGTGATCTTTCGTAAAGGCATTTATCTTGTAACAGTGAAGTCCACATGAAGTCCATGAAGTGATTTCTCAGTAAGTACCAGATGCTCAGAGCTGTGTGTCTGTTTCAGGATGGCGGGGGTAAATATCATGGAAAATACCAGGTCATGACCTCCACAGCCATCATAACCATCAATGTCCTCGATACTCAGGATTCTCCTCCAGTGTTTGTTGCTACTCCGTATTTTGGATTTGTGTATGAAGTCTCTGTACCAGTAAGTGTGACATGATTTCATATCTAAAATCCTGAAAAAATAGAACTAAACACTCCAGCTCAAGTAATACCTTCATTGTGCTTGTGTTCAATTATTTTATCAAGAAATCTACAGAGATTTTCATTTAGAGGAGTCACATTAAAAAAAAAAAATTCTACTCATTGTAACTGGTTAGTGATAAATGAGTGCTAGACTCCAATGTATTTGACTGTATTGACTGGCTGAGGATGTCCAGTAACTGAGCTTTTATGGCGATGCTCTGTCTGTTTGTGTGTTTTGTGTGCAGGGCTCAGAGATATTCACTGTTTCTGCCAAAGACGGCGACCAGAACAACCCCAACACCATGCATTACTCCATTCTGAGCGGTCAGCTGCGTTATCACCTCACTGCTCATTTAACTTCTGAACTCCATTCATCATGTCATAAATACTTCCATCATTAATATCTCCTGTCTCCTCTTCTGTTCACTAAAGGCAGCGACGGCTTCTTCAGCATCAACAGCACCAGCGGCTGTATCAGCTTGACATCTTTCCCTGTACAGCTGAGGAACGAGTTATACGAGTTACAAGTCAAGGTTGTCTATATTTATGAGATGAATATCACTAAAGCTTGAGTAAGTGTTTCTAATTAGCATCACACATGGCCTAATAAAACTTATTTTATTGTAAATCAAGGCTGCAGAGGTTGGAGCCGACAGGTTTTCTGACTACAGTGTGACCACAGTCACTGTTCGTGTGGTGGACCTCAACAACCATCCGCCCACTTTCTACGACGAGAACGGCCCGCAGAACCGCTTCGAGCTGAGCATGTACGAGCATCCGCCGGAAGGAGAGATACTCCGCGGCCTGAAGATCACGGTCAACGACTCGGACCAGGTGCACATTAAACTGCTGTTTGGTTGAATACACCTGGGGTTAGCTACCAGAGCCAATAGTGAGATGAAATGAATGACATTAATCTACATTTTGCTATTAAGTTCAAAGCTATACTAAAAGTGAGAGAATTAAACTGCAAGTCAACAGAAGAACAAGGCAGCAGTGCTGTATTTCATGTGAATCGCACACCTCTAGTCCATTTCGTTCAGTTGTAATGAGTGATTGAGCGGCTCACAGACTGATGCTTTCGTCCACATTTCATCACAAACCACAAAGACGGTGATGCACAAACTGAGGGATTCACACACATTATGGCACAGTGATTAAGAATAAGGTTGTTGACATCTGCCATACAAATGATTTACTGTTTTCTATGCATTAAATAAACACTTTTATTAGAAATAGCACTTTGTTACATTTTGAGGAGCTTTTTCTGTGAATGTTTTAATATTTTTTCCCCATTAATGTTCCATATTCTCTGAATCTCCTGTTCTCATTCAGGGAGCAAATGCTAAGTTCAGGCTGCTGTTGGTGGGACCTTCTCGAGTTCTCCGTGTGGTTCCTCAGACGGTTCTCAATGAAGCCCAGGTCACCATCATCGTGGAAAACTCGTCCGCCATCGACTACGAAAAATACCAGTTCTTAACATTCAAGGTCTGATCCTGATCTTTTATTTTGATCACACTGACAGTAGGTTATCTTTTAGCTGAATGTTTTATCCTGAGCAGTGTGTGTGCTGTTTTTCAGCTGTTAGCGGTGGAGATCGACACTCCCGAGCGCTTCAGTGCCACTGCGGAGATCGTCATCAATCTTTTGGACACAAACGACAACATTCCCAAGTTCTCCTCTGAGTTTTACATCGCCAGGATCCCTGAGAATTCCCCAGGAGGCTCCAACCTCGTCTCAGTGACCGTGAGCAGCTTGACATTGTTTAACAGTAAAGAATGAGCTTTCTCTTGCAGCTCCGGGTCTAATGTTGGACGTCTGGAGCGTTTGTGTGTGTGTTCTGTGTCTGTGTTTGAGCACTGAGGTGTATCTGGTGTTTTTCCAGGCGACAGACCCGGATTCAGGGCTTTGGGGAGAAGTGAAATATTCCATCTACGGCTCTGGCGCTGATCTGTGAGTACAGACCTCAGTATTGAACATTGCTGGCTTTGAATCAGTGATTCTTCTCTTATGCAACGCCATATTCAGAGGTCCAATAACGGAGATAAAATTTTGTTCAGTCATCTGTTTAGATTAAGTTTTAAATAATAATGGACATCACTGCAAATAACAGCTTGATATTTTTGCAAGTAAAAGCTATCTTAATGGGCAATTCAGCTCAAACAGGAGGGGACCGAACTCAAAGTCTGTGATTTTAACTGGATGGTGTGTGACATTCTCACATTAGTTCTGTCAGTCATGTGCTTGAGTTTAGGGTTAGAGGTCAAGTTCAGGAAAAGTGGCACAGATGACCTCACGCTCGTCCGTATCTGGACGCTACGCTTGTTTTTATAAGGACTAAAGGACTAAAGGACAAGCACAAAACAGCTTACAGACAGACACCAGCGAGGGAGCTGGCTAATCTTGTAATGGGATTGGAGAAGTAAAAATAGCATCTCCACACCCGCGAGTGAGTCAGGGCCCAATTAACGAGCGATCTGACAGCTGGAGGTAGAACACATGCGGGTAATGCAAAACCTGTAAATTTATGCCTTGACTCTTCCCCAATGCAGGAGGCAAATTATAATGGTGTGAAAAATAGCGGCTTTCTGGCTGACTGTTAATTTTCACATGCAGAGAGTCACACTGACAAGAATAAAGCAGCCGATTAAAATCCAGACTTGATGACAATCTCTTATAATCAGGCACACAACCACGTGTTTATTTTGATCTTAAAACAGCCATTGAACAGAGTGACTGTAAACCATCATTAGCATCCAGTGCAGGATTTGTTCATCTCAACATTTGGACACGTCTCAGACTAGAAGCACGAGTTCAGCAGCATCTGTGATGTTAACTACATCATTGTTCTGAATAAAATCTTTTGGCTGTTTCAGGTTTCTCATTCACGCCACGTCCGGCATCATTTACACGCAGCCCTGGGCCTCTTTAGACGCTGAAGTGAAGTCAAAATATAATTTCTATGTAAAAGCTGAAGACACTGAGGGCAAATACAGCCTCGCAGAGGTTTTTGTCACGGTGCTGGATCAAAATGACCACCCACCTGAGTTCAACCAGAACTACCTGGAGAAGACCATGATCATCGGGGCGCCAGTGAAAATAGAGGTTTGTGTTCTCCAACAAAACTCTTATTTTGTGGACCGCCATCTGTCTTATGTCCCAGTAGATTAGACCAATAATCAAAAGCCAAATCTCGCATTGAGCCTGATGGCATGAACTCCATGATCCCACAACCAGCTTAAAGTTCTGCATCTGTGAGCAATCTGACTGAACAATATTCTCACTGATGGTGCGATTGTGAATATTATGATCTTTCTGGTTTGTTTTCAGGCAGTGGATGAGGACGCAGAGGAACCTAATAACCTGATTGAATATTCCATCATGAAAGCCGATCCAGACAACATCTTCGACATTAACACGTCCACAGGAGAGATTAAGCTCAAACCGTACATCAAGTCTATGGAGATTGTGCAGAACATCACCAAACAGAAAGACGGCCGGTGGTCTGTGGTGGTTCAAGCTCGTGATCGAGGCTCTCCATCCTTCAGCACAACGGCGGTCGTGAAGATCGACATCACGGAGGCGGTGAGACGTTTATACGTCAGGGTCACTGTGTGCGCTGCGGGATCAAAGCAGCTGTAATGAGCATTGTTTTGTTTGTGTAGAATACCATATTACTACCATGGTAAATGTAATAAAACAAATAAAATAAAAGTACTTTAATCTCAGGTATAAGAATATGGAGCTTATCAAAGTAACATAGTATTTCATAGTACATCCACAGTACCTTTTCATCCATGTACTCATGATTTAATAGTATATCTCACTTTAATATATATGAAGAACCATTAAGTTGTGGGGAAGTTGTGGCCTAATGGTTAGAGAGTCGGACTCGTACCCCAAAGGTTGCGAGTTCGAGTCTCAGGTCCGGCAGGAATTGTAGGTGGGGGGAGTGAATGTACAGCACTCTCTTCCACCTTCAATACCACGACTGAGGTGCCCTTGAGCAAGGTACCGAACCCCCAACTGCTCCCCGGGCGCCGCAGCATAAATGGCTGCCCACTGCTCCGGGTGTGTGTTCACGGTGTGTGTGTGTTCACTGCTGTGTGTGTGCACTTAGGATGGGTTAAATGCAGAGCACTAATTCCAAGTATGGGTCACCATACTTGGCCACATGTCACATCACTTTTCACTTTATCTATCTATCTATCTATCTATCTATCCATCCTATTTTAGCGCACATTTTTGTTCAGTTATCCCCATATTCAATAAGTATTCATAGACAGAAATAATTGGGGTGAGTATTTCCTCTAAACTGAATGAGAGAGCATGTGGAGTTGAGAATGCCAAATATATTTGAATGAAGGATTAGTCATGCATTAATAAGAGGGAAATATTGATTTTTGTTCTCAGTTTACCCTTTCCTCAGAGCATATGCAGATACAGACCCACACAGGCTGTGTAATGGGTAAGAATCTGTGCTGCTATCACATATGTCGTGAGCAGGATCCCAGACTGGGGCAACCCTCAGCTGTAGCTTTGCTTCTGTTATGTCTCTGTTGTCCCTGTGAGAAAGACGCCTCACCCCAGGTCTGCTCCAGCGGGACTGTCTCTGCAATTAGCTCACTGGGAGATGCTCTGAATAAAAAGCCACTGCCAAATAACAATTAATTTACAGACTCTGCCTCGTTTTAACTGATAATCATAGTGTCTTTAACATGTTTGTAAAATGTGAAAGGAGTGAAGTTATTTCCTTATGAAATTAACTCTTCATGAAACCAATACTCAGGAACTCACACAAAACAGACGCCATGCAATAAAACAATAAAACTTATCTGGAGAAGAAATCTTCAAAGAGAGCAAACAACACCTCTCTCCTCGCCCATTTACGACCCCCTTCTCCCCCTGTCCGCTCTGCCTCTCACTCTTTTCCCCCAAAAGGTTTCACCCAAAGTTCATTAAGAATATGCATATCCCACATATCATGTATCTTGTGAACCTGTTGTTTTTCCCCTTCATGTTTAGTGTCATTTTAAAGGTCTTTGTGCGATTGGTAAATTGGTTTCAATTTCACAGTAGTCATTTATATTATGAGAAAGATTCAAAACCTTTGTAGAATTATGTTCTGCTGAGGAGGGGGTGTGTCCCCCTTTAGGCCTGTGGGAATGTTTATCTATCTCCAGTCAGGTGCAACCCTGGAGCACGGGAACCTAAAAGACCAAAAGGTCTTTTATGTTTTTACAACTGATTTAAAGATTTCTTTGTTCACCTTCAATACCACGAATGAGGTGCTCTTGAGCAAGGCACCGAACCCCCAACTGCTCCCCGGGTGCCGCAGCATAAATGGCTGCCCACCGCTCCGGGTGTGTGTTCACTGCTGTGTGTGTGCACTTTGGATGGATTAAATGCAGAGCACTAATTCCAAGTATGGGTCACCATACTTGGCCACATGTCACGTCACTTTTCACTTTAAAGTTCATTATGATATAATATGATATAATTATTTACAACAATTTGTGTGTGTGTGTGTGTGTGTGTGTGTGTGTGTGTGTTTTTCAGAATGGGCTCAAAGGGCCCATGGCTGCTTTTCTAATGCAGAGCCGAGACAATCCAATGAAAGCTCTTGGCCTGGCCGTCAGCATCATTACTGTAATTGTTTTGGTGACAGTTATGATCTCCACCATCATGTACTTTCGCAACACAAAGTCCAACAGGATCACGCCAGCGCGCCGCATCATTCGCAGGAGGCCCAAAGAGCCGCGCCGCTGGATCTTCAGGCCGTGGTTTGGACGGAGCGACCTGAGCTTTGGAAAGTTCTTCACTGATGATGAGACGAGGGACAACACAAACCACAGCAGCCCCAGAGCCAAGCCGCCGGCCCCCAGCGCTCCGGTGCTCCCTCCTCCGCCTCCGAGCGAGCGGCTGCGGTCAGTGCCCACGGTGTCCGGCTCCCTGGCCTCCAGAAACACCAGCCGCAGCTCCAGCTGGAGGACCAGCAAAAGCACAGACGGCGCCCAGAGATCTGCCCAAAACAAAGACGGCAGTGGCATCAGCTCCGCTCTAGTGTCTGAGCTTAAAATGAGAATAGAACAGAAAATCAATGAGGCAAATCAAGGCTACTATTACTGACACACTGACCGGTGTGAGTAACGGATACGATGTGTGTTTGATGGACCGCTGGACGCTTGATGTTACGAACAGCTCGCTGAGAAGAATGTTTCTTTTTTTTGGTGAAAGTGTTTTTAAAGTGACCGTCTAGTTCACCTAAAGTGTTTTTCTGTTGTTCAACATGCCGTACAGTCAAAAATACCTTAAAAATGCTAAGTAACTTGCCAATACTGGTCTATGCACATACAGTATGTGTTTGTAAACAGAAGACAGCTAATTGGATGCTGTTTATTTCAGTAATGTACACCTCTTCAGTCTTGCTGTGCTTCTTAGACCAGTTTACGCATCAGTTCTAGATCTGCAAAAGTCATGCAAACTCCACTGTAATCTCATAATTAGCACCATACTGCCATCTTTAGGTTTCATTCAATTTAGTCTGAACAATCTAATCATTAATACGTGTCAAAATTTAGAAGAACTTAAAACAACCCTTTCTGTTTTCAGTAGATTATTTATGTGACTATTGCATGTACTTTATGTCCTACTCTATTTCTTTTTTAAGCAGTTTTTGCCTTGAGGATCTTTGGTAAAAATCTACAGACTTTATGGACATCGGACTCTCATATGTAGTTATTGCTGTCAAACCTTTTTTATTATTGTTTTGTATTGTTTTGTATTTAATTTTCTGAGAAGGAGAGCAGATGAACATCCATGTGCTATTTGCTGTAGGCATATCCAAATGTCAAATGTGTTTATCATGTCATCATATCAAGTCTGTGCTATAAATGAATTTAGAAATACAACAATTTTTAAAGTCTTATCTAAAAAAAATTAAAAGAGACTGGTGTCATTGTCCTAGTATTCAATTTTTATTGTTACATGAACTCATTGACATTTTTATTGAAGGCAACTTGAGGTAAAACAAGCAATTTATAACAGTAAAGCAAGAATATTTGCAGCAATACTGAAGTTCAAGAGTAAAATCAGAGCTTCCTACTGAACATTTTTTTCATTGTTAAATAATATAAATTGTAATTGTGTTTGGGGGGAAAAAAAAACACCCAACCAAAGAACGTTCAGATTCCTAAAACTAGTATATCTTGAGAAATATTTTGTCATTAATATTTCACATCTCGTTTAGACTTCAGAGATTGTAAAACTGTAAAGGTGTAAAAAAAAAAAAAAGAAAAAAAAAAAGATCCTCTTTACATTAACCTAACCTTTAATGTTTGACATTTCACAAACATTTAAAACAATGCACATAAAAGAAAACACTCCCACTGAAAATGGAAGAAAACTGAAGTGCAATCATTGTTTGCTTCTATTCAGTCCACAAAGCATCACCATCTGTGGTCTCTCTGACCTGTGTATTAATATGTGGTCTAGTATAGCTGGGCAGTGCTGTTTCTTTATGTGCTTTATCCTCTGATCTCCTCATCATCTTCACCTCACCACACAGCCCTTCATCACCGGCTGCCTGCAGACTGTCACACGTCTCCTGTCTCTCACGTCGCTTCTGTCTGATGTACAGCCGTGTGCAGCGCTCAAAGCAGTGCGTTCTGGTGTTGCTCGTGCAAACACACCAGCACCATGGCACACACAATAACATAAACCATGAACCAGGTCTCTGCACGTTTCTCTGTCAGCACAAACCACTCGATTGTGATGCCATGGTCTGCTTGGATATGCATATATCAATATACAGGTTTTCCTCTACTGATGCCAGCGGTAAGGCGGGTGAGAGCGGGAAAGTGGAGTTTTGGGAGAGAAGGACCTCAAGCTGGACGCTGACAGACGAGTTACCGATGAAATTGTTGGCAGAGCAGGTGTAAAGGCCTCGATCAGGCATGCGAAGAGCTGGAACAATCAGCACAGAGATGGTGTCGTCATTCACTGAAGTCTGAGAAACTGCAGAAAATTTAAAAAGAAGGTGATTAGATTAAACAAGATGACGTACTAGTAACATGAGTAGTTTCAAAAAGCTACTAATAGAAATGGGTATCAAATGAATGAGCATTGGGTGAAGTGTTTACCTGTAAAGCTCTGATGTGTTCGAGACTGTAGCTCCGCTTCAGGTCTGGATTTCATCAAGCACCTCAGTGACATCTGACCCTACGGGGAGGTGAGGTTAGTTTGAGGACTGGACGTTTCTGCCTTTATGTACATCTTCAGCTCCACCTCATGAAAGAACTTTCCTGCTCTGGTTTCAGGCCCTGAACATTTCATACATGAGTTCATCAGGATTATCAGTGGGCTGATTGTGTTGATGAATTCAACAAAGCCCTTGTGTCTGCAGTCACAAAGCCAACGATTTTCATTTCAACGACATTAGCCCGTTCCCGTTTGAGGCCAGGTTTCTGTGACGGCATGCCGTGCCAGTTGAGAAAGACGTCTCTGGATATAGCAGTGAGATGATTGAAGGATAAATCAAAGTAGGTTAGTTGGCAGGTGGTGCACAGCATACTCTGGAAGTGCATCTATTCGGTTGTGTTTCAGGTCCAAAATTTCAAGGTTCGGCGTGTCCCGAAAAGCAGTCCATGGTATCGAACGTAATTTGTTGCCCTGTATGCGTAATTCTGTCACGTTGTGCAGTCCCTCCAGACTCCTAACATTCATCAGTGTTATATTGATCAAATGTAGCCATAGGAACGCCAAGGCACTGGCTGCAGAGAATGGCGCTTGTGGGATTTCAGTTACATGTGATCTTTCAACACTGATTTTTATGAAATTCTCAGGAATGTTTTGCGGGATCCTTCCTAAGGGAAGCTCCGTACATACCCAAGACCTGTATGTTAGCAGGAAAAAAGAACCAACTTGGTCTGTGTTCACAGGAAAACATCAATACACACTTATTAAAAGCTGAATCGATCTAGAGGCCGAATCACTGGGTTATTAATAGAGTGATTCTACCAGCCTAAACGCTTTGACAAAACACTTAATTTTTTTACAGATGCTGCTCAGCACTAAACAATGAGTGTGATCAAATTTAAAGGCTTATTTGCTTTTGTACAGCTCTTGTACAGTAATGAATAACTGAAAACAGTTAGAAAAACAAGATAAAACAAGTGTGAAGAAATGTGAATTCTCTCTATTATGTAAATATCTTCAGTACAGAACTAAGTTTGGGATCTCAGACATAAAATGTCAAATAAGAAAATAAATGGCCATGCAGCTCCAGGCCACGTTTACAGGAGACACGAGCCGCTCCGCATGACTGACGGCAGTTCACTGGTTCATTGGGTAAATCCTATTATCCTTAATGCTCAAACTTCATCGGAAGTTTCTAAATACTGCTTTGAGCATTCAGACAAACTAGGAATAGCACAGCTAATGTGTTTTCAGATGCATCACTTTATAAACAAAGAGCAACCATTCAGAAAACAAGAACCATATAAAAAATTATTTTATTCAATCATATTTTTAAACATATATTTAGTAAGTACAGACATCAACATATTCCTGATATTGCAATTATAAGCACATTTTTAAGGTTAAAATGGAGAACAGAACAGTTGCCCCAGTACACTGTGACAAGATAACAGTATAAAGAAAAACAAGTAAAAAGGAAAAATTAAGCATGTACATCACTAACCCTCTTTTTTTGTAACATCCTGACGGTCCAAAGAGAAAATCTTAACATTTCACTTTCTGTATTAGACAGATGGGTATTATGTGTTGGACACAGACATTTCATTGCAGAATATGCATGATGAATGAATCAATTATAAACATATCATTGGAAAAGTGCATGACAAAAATAAAAAATACAGACATTATTTCAGTCTTGTGTGAGAATTTTCCCTTTTTGAACACTGAACTTTCTTTAAGGTGGTTTGTACCCTTTTAGGGCTGAGAAAGGACCAAGCTGATATGCATTTAAGCTTTCAAATACATTTAATAAAGAAAAAGAGTGGTCTCAAACAGGGCGAGCCTGCCGCCGGTCGGTCAGCAGAAGTACTCGTTGGGCTGGCCCTCGGTTCTGGCCGTGGCCTCAGAGTCCACACTAGAGCGGGCCGACAGCAGCCGGTTGGACTCGTCTGGGTTGAGTCTGCGGAGATATTCCCCCTCCAGACTTTTGGCTTTGGTGCCTGGAGACAGAGTCTCAAACGTCACGTACGAGTCTTGAATGTCTTTGGACTTCCGGCCCATCAGCTTCTGCAGCCTCCTCTTTAGTGCCCCGCAGCAGACGATGAGCGTCAGAGGAACCGCGATCACGCAGGCGACCGTGATCACCACCACGTTAATGAGCTTCTGTGTGCCGCTGGCGCTGGCCGCCTCGTCCGTGGAGAAAATCACACACTGCTCTTTCTTGGGGACGAGGCCCTTCACGCACACACAGGCTATGTACTTGGTTTTGGGCACGAGGCCTTCGATCGTGATGCGATTCTTGCCCGGGGCAACATTAATCCGACGCATGTCCCGCTCCCCGAAGACGGCGTACAGAACGCTGAAGGACGTGGTGTTGGTGGCGGTGGGTGCGCGCCAGTTCAGCGAGACCGTGTGGTCCGTGTCACCGATCACTTTGACCGACCGAACCACTCTGCGCTCCGGACCCTGCTGCAGAGAAGACGCATTAGCCTCCAGGTTACTCAAGACATCTTTCTGAAGCTCCGCCATGCCGCTGTCCGTTCCTGCGGCCGCTGCAGGTGCCGCTGTGGCCTTCGCTTTGGTAACACCGTCAGAAATGCTGTAGCGTTCGATCTGGATAGACGCCGTGACTTTGGGTCCGTTTAGGGGCTCAATGATGGGCACAGCAGCTGATGTGGCCGGCGGCACGTATCTGGCGATGAGTTTCTCTTGATACGCCGCTCGGACGAATCCAGCGTTCTTCTTTCCGTGACTTCTCTTGGCGACCGCTTCGTCGATTTGCCACGTATCAGAAATGACAAGTGAGATAATGGCATCGGCACTCCCGACAAAGTTAGTGGCTCTGCAAACGTATTTCCCTGAATCTCTGTACGAAACGGCAGGAACGCTGACAATGTACCAGATGATGCCCTCTTTAGAGATTTCCTGTTGAACTACAGGATCAAACAAAAAACACTCACTTTAATATAAGTTCTGAAGTTGCATTTGGCATCTAACTGTGCAGTACAGTTAAACATAACAGTAATTACAGCAAATTTCGCCTGCATGCTTGTATATTTGCTGCTCTGTTAATACACAAGCAACAATCGTTTTTTTAACAAAAGCAGTAAACCATCGGAGACATGAGATGAGATCAGATGAAAATGTCCCGGTACGTACCGGTGCCGTTCATGGGCTTGCCATCGGCTCGGGTCCAGGACAGCTCGGGGATGGGAACGCCGATGGTCCCGCAGCGCAGCAGGACGTTGTTTCCGATAGAGCTGCGGACCCTCGCGACGGCCGTGTGCACGCGGGGAACCTGACACTTGCGGAGCTCAGCATCAGAGAACAGGACTCCCGACAGGCTCTCCGGTTCGGCACAGCGCAGACACGTATCGATGAACGCTACAGAGGAGGAAGGGAACTTCTGGAACTGCACCAAATCAAAGAGACGACAGTCACACTGCCAGGGATTGTCGTGGAGACCTGTGCAAAGAACAGACGCTTTCGTCAATGTTTCTTCATTTGTCAATGACTAAGACTTTACAACAGAACTGAAATGGTTTAAAAGCAGAAACGAACTCACCTAATATCATTTTGGAATTCTCTGCATCCTGAGGAGGTTTCGGAGAGAACCATGAAGTAAGAACCTCCGCTGGAACGGTGGCCAGACTGTTGCTGGACAGATCCAGGTAGGTCAAGTTTTTGATGTAAATGGTTGCTTCAGCTGGGATGCTGCTGATTTTATTATTGTGCAAATCCAGGAGCCGAAGGTTAGGCATGTCCATCAAACATTCCCAAGGAAAGGAAGTGAGAACATTCCCATCCATCCGTAATTCGTCCAAGGCGTAAAGTCCTCGGAAACTGTCTGCGCTGAGAGAGGAGAGCGAGTTGAAGGATATCCAGAGGTACTCCAGGCTGCTGAGGTAATGAACGGATTCGCTGGCGGCGCGGCTGATGGCGGTTTTCTCGATGCGGAGTTTGGAGGTGTCCGAGGGAAAGTTGTTTGGGATGACGGCGAGGTCGGGGTCGTTACACAGGACGCTCCTATAAAAACACATCACACGGGTCAAGCACAGTCTCCTTTTGTTGAGATATTTGTTTATACCAGTCATGTAAGTATACTGCACTTTAAAATTATAGTGATCAACATTGCTATAAAATAGTGCTATGACATATTCCTCTTTGACTAGCTTTAATTTCTGACTTTATTTTTATTGTGTATTATTATCATTATCTTTACACTGTGTGTGTGTTTGTGTGTGTGTAATAAATGCTAGAGGCCTGAAACACCTCAACTAACAAGCAGAGAAGATTAAAAAGCACACACACGTTAATCCAACAACTAAATAAAGAGCAGAGATAATCTGGCCTGTCAATGGTCCATATGAGACTTTTCTACAGTAAAGCTTCAGTTCAGAGTCCATGTGAAATCTTACCTTGACTTCGAGCCGTCGCTCAGTTTGTGTTAGAAGCAGCTGCATTGAGCAGGACAGGTGCTGCAAAGCAACGGAAGGCAGCACAGCACCAGCGCAAAAGCCCAAAAACCCAAAACACACATCTTCTGCGCTATCTGTTCTAGCTACTGTCCGGATGGGTTTGAGTCTGTTAATCACGCAGCACACGCAGCATCTCTGTGTCTCTCTCAAGCACTTTCTGCTCGCTCTGCTCCGAATCCCCAGATAAAAGGGATAGAGCAGATTAGAGCAAGGACTTGGGGTATTTTCATTTACACGATTATTCCTTCCTGGAAGCCCATAGGCTGCGGTTGTCTATTGTATATATAGAGAACAGACATTTCTTTTTCTGATTGGAGGGTTAATTTTAGACCTGGGATTGGACATCAGTTTGTGAATTCACAGCATCTTATTGGTGAATGGCTTTGTTTTATTTTATTTTCACCAGACATGCCGAATAAATCATAGAGTGAGGAGGAAATGTTGTATTTTTTGTGATGTTGCTTTTTGAAGATTGTTTAAATGGAAAATGTTATAATATGCAAAGAAATGGAAAACCAAAATACTGTATAGGATATTTATACATGCAAAAGATCAGTGTTGTTAGTTTGACCTTTGACTCCATACCAATACATCAAACTGCATTTGATTCAGTAATGAGCACACACAGGAATTTTCACATTTAGCATAAAACTATGCATTTTTTGCATAAAAAAATATATTTCCGATTTTCTCAGACATAATACTTTTTTTTTTTGCATCAAATTTACTCACAGATCTGGTTATAGTGGTTACCTAATATTATAATATTTTTTGTCTGTTTGGTCTATAATGCCTATATGATTAAAGCAAATAAGCAGATGGCAATACTTAAAACATCAAAAGCGTAGTGTAGATGTATTTAAAACACCTGGGGGCAGTATAGAGCAAAAGTCTTGTTCTCAAACTAAAATACAGACATTCCTGTTCCTGTGTATATTTGTTCCAAATATATCTTGTATAGTACATACAAAAATATTTCTGTATTATAACATATATATATATATAATATTTGTTCCACTATTCAGTGTGACATTTTGTTCATGGTGGATATCCACACCAATCATCATATTCAGTCTATGAATAGACTCAATGAACTCTCAGGCTTATTCAGAACTGTATATTTTAATTTATTCATTTAATAGACACTTTTATCAAAGCAACTGGGGAAACAACAACACAAGCGATTCATCCTGAGGAGAAAGCACAGATTCTGCTGTGAAATGTGTGTCTTTAGAGAGTGTGAGATTACAGTGAACACATTTCACTCAAGTGTGGAGCAATTATTTCCCAATAGCATTAACATCTGTAACCTGAGAATGGAGGAGTGTGATGGTGTCCTGCTCTTAATGCGCAGTTCAGAGCAGGACTGAGGCGAATGAGCACAGCAGATCAGATTTCACAAACTTTTGCGGTATTAAAACATTCTTGCGGGGATTTGAGAGGCTTTAAATCTTCACACGCGCTTTCACTGGGAAATAAACACACATATAAAGTCTCGCACTGTAGCGCAGCGGTCAGCAGTGAGTAATATCTCTGACAATGGCTTCATACACGTTACCGGAGGGATTCGGTGACTTCGACATGTTCGCTTTCGGCTCCGCGCTGCTGGTGGGCGGTGAGTGCTGCTGATAATCAATCAATCAATCAATCAATCAGTCCATTCATTCATCAGTGCTGGATAGTTCTTCATCGATGAATGTATTGACAAACATAACTGCATAATCTACTGCAGAGTCTATCGATTAATGAGCGCTGCTCTTATTGATCTTCTGCTAGTTGATTGTTGGTTCATAAAACCTGTGCATAAATTTAAACAAATGTCAGATAACTTTTTTGATAAGGAAACTTCTTAATTAAACAAGCTTAGTTTCTGAATTAGTAATAAAAAAAAGAAAGAAAAGAATGAGAAAAGAAAAGAAAAAAGATATAGTCAGTACCATAGTATAATGATGGTAAGTGTTGGCATCTGATCTGATCACCGCGGCGCTTATTGGTGCTTGTTACTGTGGACTTGGTCATTCTTCTAACAGCATGATATATTATTTTGTTATGATTGCTCTTTGTATGCGGTGCACGGTATAATAAATTCTGTTCAGTCTGAATATCTGAATATTTTCTTCTAGGTCTTCTCGGTTTCTTTCTTAACTTTATCTCGGTGATGGCGTTCCTCAGAATCCGGGAGATGCAGACGCCCAATAACTTCTTCATCTTTAACCTGGCTGTGGCTGATCTGAGCCTCAACATTAACGGTTTAGTGGCTGCTTTCGCTAGTTACCTGAGGTGAGACTAACCAGCTAAACTACAGTATGAATCCAGAACCGAATCTTTCCAAACTAAACACTTGCTTCTGAAATTTGGAAAATAGCGACTTCTAAAATTGTGTGAAAAGATATGACAAAAATAAATTAAAATTAATTATATTTGTGATGACTATTATTACTACTATTAGCTTATTGGTGTTATTGCAGAGAAGGAATTTGACTTGAAACAAAAGTTTGCACGAAATACAACCGCTAGACACAGAAGAACACGTAGTTTTAATATGAAAATGAGAAATATCACATGTATGTATAAATATTCAAACACCTGTGTATATTTGTGTTTTTTCTGAACTCTGGAAGATACTGGCCGTTTGGGTCGGAGGGCTGTCAGATGCACGCTTTTCAGGGAATGGTGTCGATCCTCGCCGGCATCAGTTTTCTGGCTGCCATTGCTTGGGACAGATATCATCAGTACTGTACTAGTGAGTATAAACAGAGAGCATCTGAGCAGAGAGAGTTAAAAATGTTGCTTTATTATCCTTCATAGTTGACACACAAGACTTTAATAGTACTCTTGTTTCTGTAAGGCTTGCACTGGGTTTCATTATCATTTTTAATACAGCTTTCCTGCGCTGTCTCAGCTGACCGGCTGTAAATCGATGAGTTAGTTGTGTTTGTTTCCAGAGCAGAAGATGTTCTGGAGCACGTCTGTGACCATCAGCACCATCATCTGGATCCTGGCTGTGTTCTGGGCCGCTCTGCCGCTGCCGGCCATTGGATGGGGCGTCTTTGACTTTGAGCCGATGAAAACATGCTGTACGCTCGACTACACGCAAGGAGACCGGTGCGTCCATCTCACACATGAGAACACAAAGATACAAACGGACTTTGCTCTAGTTTCTTTGTTTTGCAACTCACTCAAATCAAAACACAACAATACTACTTTGAAAACTGCTGCATGTTACTAATCAGAAATCACAATAAGAAAATCATTGACAAACAATAATGTCTGTCTACCCTGCCTGGACATGACTACTGATCATTTTGAATAGCAGTGCTAATGTGAACTGCATGCAAGAGTAATACGTAGTTTTCTTCTCTGCTGTCTTCTTCAGGAGTTACATCACCTACATGCTGTCCATCACTGTACTGTATTTAGCATTCCCTGGTTTCATTTTGCAGTCCTCCTACAATGCCATCTATGCATATTTCAAAAAGACGCACCACTTTAAGGTACTCGCACTCTCCTCAGTCAACATACACTCCAATTAGATACACAACGTATCTTCATTTGTAGGAACTTTATTGTTGCCTAGTGTGATTTCACTTTGCATTTTTCATAAAGTAAACTTTTCTTGTAATAAACTTTTTTTTTTATCATTTTAAATTAATTTGGTATTTATGTGTACAATTTGTCATTTTAAGTAATTGCTGTTCCCTATGATGTTGTCATTTTCAGTTATCAGTTTTTCTGACCAAAGACATATTTTGTGCAGCAATTTCAACTAAACCAAATTTAGTTAATGCTTCATGCTCTGTGGGCTGTAATGAGGCTGTGTTACTCTATTACATTACGGATGGATGAGCCACAGGATACCTGCTGATGCTCAGCATTCTGTATGCAACAAGAGCTTGTAACACTCCAAAGAGAAAGGAACAATTGAAATCGCATCATATGACCCCTTTAAGATCTCGTTCTTGCATTTAAACGTAACGCAAGCGTCAGATTTCTGGTCTAGTGTAGATAAAAGCATGATTAGAGCAGACAGTGAATGGTGTGTGTTTTGTGTCAGCGCTTCTCCTCTCTCTCCTGCAGTTTAACACAGGTTTACCTCTGAAAGCGCTGCTGTTCTGCTGGGGTCCGTATGTTCTGATGTGCACATACGCCTGCTTCGAGAACGTTAACCTCGTTTCACCAAAGCTCAGAATGGTAAGATAACAAACACTGGTGATCTTCAAAATCTTTCATTAGCTTGATAAATCATTGTTCTCGTGTTGATCTCAGTGTTGATGACGGTCGTCTGATCCTCTAGATCCTCCCGGTGCTGGCGAAGACGTCTCCGATCTTCCACGCCGTCCTGTACGCGTTCGGTAACGAGTTCTACCGCGGAGGAGTCTGGCAGTTCCTCACCGGGCAGAAGTCTGGAGACAAAAAGAAATAGTGAAAGAGCTTTAGCCATGTAACGTTGTATTCAGACGAGTCTGCAAGAGTTTACACGTGATGTGACTGTAATTCACTGTATATGTCAAATCAGTGCCTAACACATTTGGAGATATTTGTCCAGAGTTTCATTTAATGATTCATTGAAGACTGATATATGAAGCCTTATTTCAGTTTCCTGGAGTGTGAGAGATGACTTACACATTTCATTCAGGACACAATCATTTCACCATTTCATTGTTCTTGCCTTACAATCGCTGTTGACCAATGCATCAGAATCCAGTATTCATGTGTAAATCTATGAAGTAAGAGGATTTTTCTAACCAAAACTTGAAACCAGTGTATGAACCGTTAATAACAAAAGGGCCTTTCATTGTTAATCCACAGAATAAACCGTGAGGCACAAGACAGTCCTTTCATGAGTTCTTTAGGGGCTCAGAAGGGGACTGATGAAGGTGAATGAACTCCACTAGAATCTCTGATCAAGGATTGGCTTGCAGATGGTCATCTTCACTGGTTTAGCTGGTTTCCTTCACAAACCATCATCTGACTCAGTAAATGCCCTGATTCCTCTGTGTGTGTTAGTTAGGAGTCCGAATGCACATTTATGCAGATGCTTTTATTCAAATCCACGTTCACTTATTACAGGTTCGGTCTGTTGCTCAAGGAACACAGTTCACAGATCTTCTCCGTCTCCAGCTCAGATCTTGAAGCGGAGGCTAATTAACATTCACGTTTAGGATTAGAAATTCTCCAGGGTTTTGTAATCTGCAGTAATTCCTCTGCACAAGGAGCTGCTCTTATATCAGTAGATGTGGGTTTCTGACGTGTGTTGAAGACCAAAGAGGATCAGGAGAGCTTTACTGCAGCCGGTCAAGGGGCGACTCTCAGACCCAGCGACCCGTAGCCGTCGAGAGCATGAGGACCGAACTCTGAAATTACTCTGTTCCTCATAAACACAGCAGAGCAGAGCTGAAGAGGAAAGTCTGTGCGTTCTGTCATTCATCCATCCATGTCAGACTCTGTTCCATGTTGTGTGTGTTTCTTGCTGTCCAGTCCCAGCTCCTCGAATGCGCTTAGCCGTGCCTGCTCCTCCAGAGCGCCCTCCAATGCCAGCACCACGTAAGCGCTACTCTGTTCCCCAGGTAAGCCCTAGAAGGGCTCCTGTTCCCGAGTAGAGCCCACGGAGGGCTCCCGATTCCCCGTTAAGCCCAGGAAGGGCTCCCGATCCCTCGTATAGCCCACGGAGGGCTCCTGTTCCCCCGTTCAGCCCAGGGAGGGCTCCAGATCCCCCG
>NW_015643040.1:316520-317494 GCF_001515625.1 Sinocyclocheilus rhinocerous | reverse complement strand
CCCACTGTCCCGTGTCTGTCCTGAGGGACCTCCAGAGTGCCCACCCCCCCTCCCCATTGGATGGGATATGGCGTGAGGACACGCCTTCCGAAGGGGGGCGTTATGTCAGACTCTGTTCCATGTTGTGCCTCCCTTGGTCTATAGAAATAAAGTCTTGGTAAAGTATTCTCCAGCGTCTCCTCGTTCCTCGTGTGTGTGCACCGTGACAATCCATTCATTCATCACTATGAGCTTTTTTCCCTTTATTGTCTTTCTTCCTCTTTTAACGCCAGTGAATTGTATTTATTGATGTCTTTCAGTTCACAGTCCTCCACAGTTTCTGGAATCAGGTGTATTTAATATGAGCTAAAAGACAAAAATCTGAACATGGCAAAAAAAAAATTAGATCTTTTTAATGCTGTTTAGAAAAGTAGATGAAGCAGGTGCAGCTAATTTGGGATAAAGTACAAATTCATGGCAATGCTTTGTCGATTTTTCCTGATTTTTGCTCTTTAAGCTCTTCAAAAGATATTTTTAACGGGTTTAAAAGAGTTTTATCAATTACTTGTCAACACTGATTAATTTTAAGAACTGCACAGATTAAATAACACTTTGAACACTATTTATAGAAAGGCAGAAGACACACACACACACACACTTGTCTGGTTCACTATCCTTGTGGGGACTCTCCATAGGTGCAATGGTTTTTATACTGTACAAATCGTATATTCTATCGCTCTACCCCTAAACCTGCCCCTCACAGAAAACTTTCTGCATTTTTACAATCTCAAAAAACTCACTCTGTATGATTTATAAGCTTCTGTACTCATGAGGACCTCAATTAGGTCCCCGCAGTGACACGAGTCCCCATGAGTCTGTGTGTATTCAGGTTTAAGTCCCCACCAGAATAGAAAAACATGTACACACACACACACTTGCACACACACACACACACACTCACACACACACACACACTCACTCACACACACACACTC
>NW_015643040.1:314291-316304 GCF_001515625.1 Sinocyclocheilus rhinocerous | reverse complement strand
ACGCACACACACACACACACACACACACACACACACACACACACACACACACACTCACACACACACACACACACACACTCACACACATACTCTCACACACACACACACGCTGCTCCACATCACTAGTGGGTCAGTGCAGTTACAGCAGGTTTCTATCTATGGTCTCTAAGGTACTGTTGACCACATAAGCAGGATTAACTTCTTGTCTCTTCTCAGAAACAGCCTCCTAAATAGACATGAAGAGCATAAACACTCCAGAGAAACTTTCACATGCTCTTGAAGCTCTAGATTAGATCCCAATGCTGAAGATTTTCCCTGAAGTTTCTCAAAGCAAACCTGACAAACACTTCCTATCACAAAGCAGATTTACGTCTCAGATTTCTTAATGCGACTCTCTCCCCCATTGCACATGAAATGATCTGGTCAATGTCTTATGATTTATTGATGTTCAAATAAGACCTCCATCAGTGGAGGGAAAATGCAAGTTGCGTAAGACAAATAATCAACATCTGTGTATGTGGTCTCTGTAAAAAAGTCCAGTTAGTTTTATTTAGGTAAATGTTACATAATGCATATCATATGCTTTAACACAACAAAAGTTATTGGGAATGAAAGTTTTGGTTTGACCCAAAATAAGAGACTTCATTTGTTTAAATAACAATCCTGTCTTTACAAAAAGACCATTTATAGTTTACTGTATAGGTTAAAAGATCTGAAAATCACTTTCAAAAGCAGCTTTACAGTGTTAAGCAGGAAAATAGTGTGTCGATAATGCAAGAGGACAATAATAAACACTCAAAGTCATTGATCATCAGTGATGTCATTGTCCAGCTCAGTTCGGTTCTCTTCCAATAATGTTTGTGCAACCATTTCGACAACATTGCCAGAAATTAAGCGTCCCCAACTAAGCAAGCCAAAGGCGAAAGTGGCAAGGAACCAAAACTTTAATGCGACTCTCTCCCCCATTGCACATGAAATGATCTGGTCAATGTCTTATGATTTATTGATGTTCAAATAAGACCTCCATCAGTGGAGGGAAAATGCAAGTTGCGTAAGACAAATAATCAACATCTGTGTATGTGGTCTCTGTAAAAAAGTCCAGTTAGTTTTATTTAGGTAAATGTTACATAATGCATATCATATGCTTTAACACAACAAAAGTTATTGGGAATGAAAGTTTTGGTTTGACCCAAAATAAGAGACTTCATTTGTTTAAATAACAATCCTGTCTTTACAAAAAGACCATTTATAGTTTACTGTATAGGTTAAAAGATCTGAAAATCACTTTCAAAAGCAGCTTTACAGTGTTAAGCAGGAAAATAGTGTGTCGATAATGCAAGAGGACAATAATAAACACTCAAAGTCATTGATCATCAGTGATGTCATTGTCCAGCTCAGTTCGGTTCTCTTCCAATAATGTTTGTGCAACCATTTCGACAACATTGCCAGAAATTAAGCGTCCCCAACTAAGCAAGCCAAAGGCGAAAGTGGCAAGGAACCAAAACTCCATCGGTGACAGAAATGGAGAAAAAAACCTTGGGAGAAACCAGGTTCAGTCGGGGGCCAGTTCTTCTCTGACCAGACGAAACCAGCATGATGTGGTTTAATTCCAGGCTGCAGCAGAGTCTCATTGTGCAGAGGACTCATCTGGTTCCTGTGGTCTTGTCCCGGTGGTCGTCTGAGACAAGGTCTTCACTGGGGATCTGTCTCTGGGGCTCATCTAGTTGTCCTGGTCTCCGCTGACATTCAGGGCTGTAGAGGTCCTCTCTAGGTGCTGATCCACCATCTGGTCTGAATACGTACTGGATCCGGGTGACTGCAGTGACCATCTGACCTGGATACAGACTGGATCTGGTGGCAGCGGTGACCTCGGAATAAGAGAGAAACAGACTAATATTAGCGTAGATGCCATTCTTCTAACGATGTAGCAAGTACATCAGGTGTTATGGAGAGTGTTCCCTTTCGGATGAGAATCCTTTAACGGATTTGAATATTAGAAATGTGTTAGTGTGT
>NW_015643040.1:289897-311553 GCF_001515625.1 Sinocyclocheilus rhinocerous | reverse complement strand
AATTGCACTAATAGAGGGATACAACCACAATCCGGTGATAAGAGCAGGTCATTTGTAACTCTAATGAGAGCAGTCTTGGTACTATGATACGGTCTAAATCCTGACTGGAAATCCTCATTTTTCTCTAAGAAGGAATATAATTGTGAGGATACTATCTTTTCTAGTATCTTGGACAGAAAAGGGAGATTTGAGATCGGTCTGTAACTAATTCTTTAGGATCAAGTTGTTTTTTTGTTTTTTGTTTTTTAATGAGAGGCTTAATTACAGCCAATTTGAAGGTTTTGGTGACATATCCTAAAGACAATGATGAATTAATAATATTCAGAAGAGGATCTATGACTTCTGGAAGCACCTCTTTTAGGAGCTTAGATGGAATAGGGTCTAACATACATGTTGTTGGTTTAGATGATTTAACAAGTTTATACAATTCTTCCTCTCCTATAGTAGAGAATGAGTGGAATTGTTTCTCAGGCGATCTATAGCAAGCTATCTGATGCGATACTGTAGCTGACGGCTGCATGGTTACAATTTTATCTCTAATAGTATCGATCTTGGAAGTAAAGTTCATAAAGTCATTACTGCTGTGCTGTTGGGAAATCTCTGCGTCTGTTGTTGCTTTATTTTTCGTTAATTTAGCCACTGTGCTGAATAAATGCCTGGGGTTGTGTTTGTTCTCTTCTAAGAGAGACTAAATGTAAGTAGATCTAGCAGTTTTTAGAGCTTTTCTATAAGTAGAAGTACTTTCCCGCCAAGCAATACGAAATACCTCTAGATTTGTTTTCTTCCAGCTGCGCTCCATTCTCCAGGCTGCTCTCTTTAAGGAGCGAGCTATTGGATATGCTGAGGAATTGAGATAAATCAGGAACATTATTTACAAAGCAGTCTTTTGTGGTAGAAGTGATGGTTCTACAATACTTGTAACAAGGAGTAGAGTTTACAGTTTTAGCTATATGAAGTTTGCACAAGACTAAATAATGATCTGAGATATCATCTGTTTCTCTGGACAATGTTATATGAAGCACCATTACTTCAAACAAATTATAATTGAAACCAGATATCTGAGAAATACTGAAAATATTACTATAAATTGTAGCAACACCCCTTTACCTTTTGGACGCGGCTCATGTTTATAACAGTAATCTCGGGGAGTAGACTAATTTAAAATAAAGTCTCGTTGAGCCTTTGCATATAGTCTTTTTATTTACACATGTACAGAGAATTAGCAGATGTCTGAGGACAAAGATCAGGTTGTTGAATCATTAACTCTCTGTGAGTCTCTGCTGTACAAAACATACTGAGAGAAAAGACAATGTAAACCAATGACATTTATACACAACAACAACAATCTGCTGCTGTGTGTTTCAGGGAGTCACTATACTATATAAATCATTACACTGTCCATATAACATATATATTCTATTGTGGTTATACACCAATACATGCAATATATGGCTCTGATTATTCTTCCATTCCCAATGATAGTTTTGGAAAATGAATGAATTTGTACATTCACAACTCTAGAGATAATGAAATAATATGTGTATCACTCCTGTGGCATTTTCTAGCTTTTCATCATCCGCTTTGTTTCAGAGTTCAGTCTGAGTTTGTTTGTTGAGCCAAACCTGTTTACTTTTATTAATCTCAAATACAACATGTTTGTATTTGAACCCCATTAAATATTATTATCCAAAAGAAAAATATTTTTAGAAGATATAAGTGTAATCTGGTGAGCAACACACAGTGAGCTAATCATTTATTGCAGAGAATATTAATCTGAACATAAAGACATATAATCCACATTCACCTGAACACACACCTGTAACAAAGAACTCACAATATTAATATTTTTCACTACTCTGTTGAATACATAAAGACAGTGTATACTGTATGTCGTAATATATTGTGTTGTCTATGTCTTTATTTGTCTGACATAAACCAAATCTGTGAATCAGACTTCATACATCTGCTTATTTCGTGGCAGAAACCGCCATCTAGCGGCCAAACAGGCAATGCACCGGCCTGGATGTTGTGCTGAACTACTCTATATATTTAGGTAGATCACCGTAGAAAGACAGTTCAAGCAGTTTTATTTCTGAGGACTGCAGCAGCTTCTTTAAACCGCCATCAGGCAGCATGTAATAAGAAAGAGAAAGAGTTCATTTAACTCTAATTCAACAATCAAATATCAGTTCTTAACCTTATATACTTGTAGATCAATATTATCATTGGGTGTGTGCAGGCCCGGATTATGAATTCAGAGGCCCCTGGGCACAATGTCTTGTAAAGCCCCCCCACACCACACACACACACACACACACACACACTCTCACACTCACACACACACACACACACACACACTCTCTCACACACACACACTCACACACACAATCAAGGTCTTGAATTATATGGTACTATTTGTTGGAAACACCTCTGTTGTTTATATCAACCAGACATTGGTGGGCAGAACTGGTGTAAATAGCCTCTGCCAATAAGGTAGACACTTAGTGTAAATAGACACTTTGACATTTTTTTCTTCTCCTTGCTTGGGCCCCAAGTGCGCATGGGCCCCTGGGCCTGTGCCCATAATGTCCATTGGATAATCCAGCCCAGGGTGTGTGTGTCGATGTTAACTCAACACCGTTATGAAGAACTCTCAATTGCCTTTAGTTAGTTATGCTTATCAGTGTAGTCCACATAAAGAGAGTATTATCAGCAATATCATGAAGAGCTCTGCAGTGATGCGTCAGTATCAGCTCATCTCTGATCAGTCCAGCAGAGGTCAGTGTCGCGCCGCTGGTGAGCGCTCAACGCCTCGCGTCAGACCCGCGCGTGTTATATAAAACAGTGATGCTCGGAGTTAAAAGTTTGTTTATCGCCTATTTAATTTCTATTTAAAGAGAACGGGAAGAACATAAATAACAAAAAAATTGTTTTACATTTGCAGTTTAACACTTGTATACTAATCTGTAGACAGAGAACAGTAGATAACGGTGGCTTGTTTTAATATTTTCCCAAATGCTTTCCAAAAGGTGATATCACGTTATTGTACTGTCGTTATTTTGTGAAATCAAGTATTTAAATATTAGTTGATGATTAGATTTTTTCGTTCTTTAAATAATGGCCCTTAATCCGCCAACACTGTGAATAATTTAACCTTCACAGAAATACATTCGCATAAAAATAGCAAACTCTATAGCACTTATCAAAACATTCTATTGACACTGCATGTACTGCACTGTGTGTGTTTTCAAACACAACAAGAAACCGCGGAGTGCATGGAGACAGCGCCAGTCTCCAAACACACTAAGAGCGCGAGTAGAGCTGGTCTGGGGTCAGTTACGGTTCGTCCGACCACTAGTATTTTTTGTCATGTGATCATGACCCTGATTGGTCAGATTCATCCGTTTTTATAATTAGCATACGGACGCAGCTGGCTGATGACCAGAGGGTACGCGCCGAAGACCAAAGGAGAGAAATCAGAGGAAACTGATATCGGCACACCTCTTAGTTTGTGCCCACAGCAAGTCTGCAGTTTCTGATGGCAAGAAAAACTGATGTGAATGACCACAGGTGACAGACGAGAAAGCGCAAACGCATGCGTGCGTAACAGGAATGTAAATGCAAAAAAAAAGCTCATCAGAAGTGGAAATGCAGAAAGGAAAGCTCAGGACTGTACCCCTGAAGAGAAAAGACTAGCACGTCACTATCAAAGGCGCCTGACCACAGCGAGCCGAGCGCGCGCGCTGGACACCAAGCAGGTTCGTGCGTAAAAGCCAGACGCGTCGCTGCACAGGAACGGAATGACATTACATTCTGGAGAACGGCTCTCTTGAGGTAAACAGTCATGGAAGCTGACGGATCAACAGGGCTGGCGAGATCAGCCGCCCTAAAGTTGTCCGAAATGGGCGAAAGAACTAAACAGCTTGGCAGCGCGATGCAAGACCCCAAACGCAAGAGAAGGCTCATTCTGGTGATCGTCTGCGTCGCGCTTCTGCTTGACAACATGCTCTACATGGTGATAGTTCCGATCATTCCCGATTATCTCGCAGATTTAGAGACCGAGCAGGCGGCGCGAGCCCATGACAACTCTTCGCTGGGCAGAGCAAACAGGGACAACCTGGACATACAGATAGGGGTGTTATTCGCATCCAAGGCCATTCTGCAACTCATGGTCAGCCCCTTATCGGGAACTTTCATTGACCGCGTTGGATACGACATCCCGCTGCTGATCGGACTTCTGGTCATGTTTGTTTCGACCTGTATATTTGCTTTTGCTGACAACTACGGGACCCTGTTCGCGGCGCGCAGCCTGCAGGGTCTGGGCTCGGCGTTTGCCGACACGTCTGGGATCGCGATGATCGCGGATAAATACACGGAAGAAGCGGAGAGGAGCCGCGCGCTTGGCATCGCGCTCGCGTTCATCTCGTTCGGGAGCCTCGTGGCGCCTCCGTTCGGCGGTATCCTGTATGAATTCGCAGGTAAACGGGTCCCGTTCATAGTTCTGGCCTCTGTGTGCTTGGCAGACGGCATTTTGCTCTTGACTGTGATCAAACCTTTTTCTAACAGGACGCGCGAGAACATGCCGGTCGGGACGCCCATTTACCGGCTCATGATCGACCCGTACATCGCCGTGGTGGCGGGCGCTCTGACCGTCTGTAACATCCCGCTGGCGTTCCTCGAGCCCACCATCGCCAACTGGATGGAGAACACGATGAACGCCACAAAGTGGGAGATGGGTCTCATCTGGCTGCCCGCCTTCTTCCCGCACGTGTTGGGGGTTTACGTCACTGTCCGCTTAGCCGCCAAGTACCCGGACCTGCAGTGGTTCTATGGCGCGCTCGGTATGGTCATAATAGGGGCCAGCTCCTGCACTGTGCCTGCGTGCAAAACCTTCGGCCAGCTGGTGTTTCCCCTGTGCGGAATCTGCTTCGGCATCGCTCTGGTGGACACGGCGCTCCTGCCCACTCTGGCCTTCCTGGTGGACGTGCGTCATGTGTCCGTCTATGGAAGCGTCTATGCCATCGCAGACATCTCGTACTCGGTCGCCTACGCTATGGGACCCGTAGTAGCAGGTCAGGTCGTACACAACCTGGGTTTCGTTCAGCTGAACCTTGGCATGGGTCTGGTGAATGTGCTTTACGCGCCGGCCTTGCTGCTGCTCCGGTACGTGTGCCAGATGAAGCCGTCGCAGTCGGAGAGAAACGTGCTGCTGGAGGAAGGGCCGACGGGACTGTACGACACCATCCGCATGGAGGAGCGCAGACTCAAGCGCAAGGGCTTGTGCGCCACGACGACTAGCGTGTGTCCCGTGGACGAGGACGGGCTCTTCGAGCGGTCCAAATCTTACTCGGAGGAGGAATCGTCGGGACCCGAGTTCACTTAACCCGAAGACATGACGCATTTATTTTAGTGACCCTGAGATTATATCGCAAACATTCAGCATCTGATGTGCAATATTTATTCCCTCACTCACTCAGAGAAGTGTGTCTTTTATGATTTAGATAGAAACTGTAACATTTGGCTCTGAGCGACATTCCTATAGTGTGTAGATGTGAGTAGATGAAGTGCGTAGCTGCGTGATGTAACTGCACAAAACCCCAATAAAACCAGTGCTCATATTTCCATACATGTGCCTTTTTATTGACTGAATCACTACTAATAAATATGGGAACGAATGAACGTGTCGTTTTTTATATTTATTTAAATTCTCAAAAGTCCAAAGAAGGATCTGGGAACGACAGCCGAGGAATTGTGAGTCCGTCTGGATTCTTGTGAGTTTCATTAATTTGAATGGAAACGAAATATATAATCTGGACCGGTTAACGTGGGAACAAATATAAGAATATAGAAAAGACAATTTACTTAGTGACAGCTCTAAAATAAAAAGGACATTTTGTAACTGAATTATCAGCGTTAATAACGAAAAATATTAAACGATTCACTGTTCATCATTTCACATGATAAAAATTAGCCTCATTAATTATTTAATTAATCAATTATTAATAATTATTAAGTATTTATGTGTGCTAACTGCATACAAACCAGATTTTTTTTTAAACAAATGTAGCTATACATATTATAAATAGCATAAACATTTTGTCTACCATAAATGATAAGTAGTTGTAACGCAAGCCCGAGCAGCAGCACCTCTGGAAACAGCTGCAGGAGCAGGAGCGCGGGGACCGGGACCGGGAGCGGGGGCGGGGGCGGAGTCACGGACACTGACCGCCGCTGAAGACCGAGGACGCTCCGCTGCAGAGACAGACGCGTGACGGACGCACCGATCAAACAGGTGAGCGGCTCTCTGCTCCTCATGAGCTCATTCTGCTGAACTTACAGAACTTTATAAGGGAAGAATTTTTATTTGAATTCATTTCTCTAGTGATTGGTATTTTACAGTTTTTTTAAACAATATTTTGTAGTTCTGTCACTGTACCTGATTCAAGCTGCTATTGCTTATTCTATTATTTTATTTTTTTAAGAAAGTGATGTTTCGGATTTCTTTTTTCAGATCTGCATGTGTGTTGAAGGCTAGACTGTAGCTGTAGCTCAATGTCACGGATTTATTGTGAAACATCAGGTTAGGAGCATCACTGTCTGCAGCGACTATAGAAACACATAAAGCGTATTAGCGTCTATTTTCATATTGTTGTCATATCAATTTTACTGACCAATCAATTCAAATTAATGGAAATTAAAGGTCCATCCATCTCACTAAAACAATCGCTGTTATCTGTAATAGAAATGAGTGCATTTCATGGGAATGTTGCATTTGGTTATTCCTAATATAGTTCAGATGTAATATTGTTTCTGTTAAGAGGTGCTAGACAGTCTCCACAGGACAGAGTTTGCAGTGTTGAGGAAACAAACATCTCTTCAGTGACTGCAGACAGACTCAGTGATGCCCGTCCTGAAGAGAGAAACAGCCGAAGCCCACAGCCACTGCAATGTAAGCAAATAAATGTGGATTCAGTTTGCTATGATTGTTGCTGTTGTTACCAAAAAGACAAATTAAGTCTTCTTACCCTACAGATGTGCCGAGCTAGTCTTGATGTAACATCATGACTGGGCAAATATAAGAGCCTCATCTTCAGAGGAGAAAAGCTTAGCTCTTGTCTAAAGATCTGAAAGAATCACAGGCACACATCAGCTGCCATCTGATTTTACTGTCGCTGATACAAAACAAATTTCATACATGTATGACTTACCGGATGTATGTACAAAATATAACAAAATATACCTTTTCTACTATTTTAAAAGAGGTAAATCTAAAGCTTGAAAATCTCAGATGCTTTTATTAATAGAACTGAACAATATTTTGAGAGATACTGTGTTTCTGAACCATATTGGTGCAGCATTTGCATTTTGTTAATCAAAATAGTATTTCTGACCAGCAGCTTTTAAAATTTCCTCTCCATTTGTCTTAAAGCTATTCCTATAAATTATTAAAGCAAGAGCTGATAACACAAAACATCAGAGAGACGCTCAACAGTTACTCACTCATTAACGTTCCTCCACCGGAGGGCATAACCGCCAGAGAGCCTATCTATCTATCTATCTATCTATCTATCTATCTATCTATCTATCTGTCTGTCTATCTATCTATCTATCTATCTGTCTGTCTGTCTGTCTGTCTGTCTGTCTGTCTGTCTCTATCTGTCTGTCTGTCTGTCTGTTGAAAAACATTTGTTCTTCTTCTCTTCTCCAGATGCTGCTCAAACTTCCTGTGCCGGACCTGCAGCACACACTGGACGCCTACCTAAGATCCGTCAAACACCTTGTTTCTGAAAAGCAGTTCCAAAAAACCAAAGCTATAGTGGAGACGTTCGGCAAACACGGAGGTGTTGGAGAAAGGCTGCAAAACCTGCTGCTAGAGAAAAGAGAAAAGACCGAAAACTGGGTACAAACACACTACAAACCCGTCTTACAGAGCTTCAACCCTGAACTATTACAGGAACGGCAGCCATTCAGAACATCAGTCGCAGAGAGCAGGAGACACGACACGATCTGTTAACATACTGAACCCAGTGTGCACCTCCGGACGCACCGATTTATTATTAAAGTCCCATTAAAACAGATGAAGAAAAATAATGAGTAACTGATCTGTGGTTATTGATCCGTCTGCCAGGAAACATCACAGCTTTTAATGTGACAGCAGCACTTGATATATAATAGCACTTTACTCAAATAATATTTTATTGTGTCTTTGTCCTTCTTTCTCTTTCAAAGGCAGTGTAGCTTCTCGCCTCGAACGAGTTTAATTAGAGCTCAGGAAATGATGAGTTGATGGTTCTGCTGTGTTTGTCTCAGGTGTTCGACTTCTGGCTGGAAGACATGTATCTGAAGAACAGACTGGCGCTTCCCGTGAACTCCAGTCCTGCGCTGGTTTTCCCCAAACAATCCTTCAGAGACATTAAAGAGTCTCTGGTGTGAGTAAATAAAGAGAACTAATGAATTCATGCACACATAACGTCAATGAAGATCATGCGGCAGCATCTCCTCCGTCTCTGTGTGTGTCTACAGTGCACCAGAATCACTCTCTGTGCTCAACGTAGTGATGACTACAGTATGTTTGACAAAGTAATATTAGTGGCTCTCTACACGCTTAAGTATGTGAGTGCTCAACATGAGACAAATACAAAAGGAAATGTGTGTGTTTGAAACCTCCACCACCAAACAGACCTTATTTGCCAAATGCCGACTTCATGACAGCACAGAGCCGGACTTGAACTGTAAGATCTGACCACCGTCTGCAGGGGTCTCTGGTCGTCTTGAATGAGGTTTTCTAACAAGTCTCAGAGTGAAGGCCGTCTGGAAGATGTCTCCATCTCTGTTTGACTCTTTGATCGAATTAGAGGTTGAATCGGTGTTTGTCTCTTGTGTTTGTCCAGGTTTGCTGCTCGTCTCATTCTAAGTGTTTCTCAATACAAGGCGGCGGTGGACGGGTAAATCAGTGTCCTTCATCTACTTCAGCTGATCGAGTTTGGTCTGTGTCAGTAACACATGAGCGCCGTGTGTGTGTGTGTGGGTGTGTGAGTGAGTGTGTGTGTGTGTGAGTGAGTGTGTGTGTGAGTGTGTGTGTGTGTGTGTGTGTGTGTGGGTGTGTGAGTGAGTGTGTGTGTGTGTGTGTGTGTGAGTGAGTGTGTGTGTGAGTGTGTGTGTGTGTGTGTGTGTGTGTGGGTGTGTGAGTGAGTGTGTGTGTGTGTGTGTGTGTGAGTGAGTGTGTGTGTGAGTGTGTGTGTGTGTGTGTGTGTGTGTGGGTGTGTGAGTGAGTGTGTGTGTGTGTGTGTGTGTGAGTGAGTGTGTGTGTGAGTGTGTGTGTGTGTGTGTGTGTGTGTGGGTGTGTGAGTGAGTGTGTGTGTGTGTGTGTGTGTGAGTGAGTGTGTGTGTGAGTGTGTGTGTGTGTGTGTGTGTGTGTGGGTGTGTGAGTGAGTGTGTGTGTGTGTGTGTGTGTGAGTGAGTGTGTGTGTGAGTGTGTGTGTGTGTGTGTGTGTGTGTGGGTGTGTGAGTGAGTGTGTGTGTGTGTGTGTGTGTGAGTGAGTGTGTGTGTGAGTGTGTGTGTGTGTGTGTGTGTGTGTGGGTGTGTGAGTGAGTGTGTGTGTGTGTGTGTGTGTGAGTGAGTGTGTGTGTGAGTGTGTGTGTGTGTGTGTGTGTGTGTGGGTGTGTGAGTGAGTGTGTGTGTGTGTGTGTGTGTGAGTGAGTGTGTGTGTGAGTGTGTGTGTGTGTGTGTGTGTGTGTGGGTGTGTGAGTGAGTGTGTGTGTGTGTGTGTGTGTGAGTGAGTGTGTGTGTGAGTGTGTGTGTGTGTGTGTGTGTGTGTGGGTGTGTGAGTGAGTGTGTGTGTGTGTGTGTGTGTGAGTGAGTGTGTGTGTGAGTGTGTGTGTGTGTGTGTGTGTGTGTGGGTGTGTGAGTGAGTGTGTGTGTGTGTGTGTGTGTGAGTGAGTGTGTGTGTGAGTGTGTGTGTGTGTGTGTGTGTGTGTGGGTGTGTGAGTGAGTGTGTGTGTGTGTGTGTGTGTGAGTGAGTGTGTGTGTGAGTGTGTGTGTGTGTGTGTGTGTGTGTGGGTGTGTGAGTGAGTGTGTGTGTGTGTGTGTGTGTGAGTGAGTGTGTGTGTGAGTGTGTGTGTGTGTGTGTGTGTGTGTGGGTGTGTGAGTGAGTGTGTGTGTGTGTGTGTGTGTGAGTGAGTGTGTGTGTGAGTGTGTGTGTGTGTGTGTGTGTGTGTGGGTGTGTGAGTGAGTGTGTGTGTGTGTGTGTGTGTGAGTGAGTGTGTGTGTGAGTGTGTGTGTGTGTGTGTGTGTGTGTGGGTGTGTGAGTGAGTGTGTGTGTGTGTGTGTGTGTGAGTGAGTGTGTGTGTGAGTGTGTGTGTGTGTGTGTGTGTGTGTGGGTGTGTGAGTGAGTGTGTGTGTGTGTGTGTGTGTGAGTGAGTGTGTGTGTGAGTGTGTGTGTGTGTGTGTGTGTGTGTGGGTGTGTGAGTGAGTGTGTGTGTGTGTGTGTGTGTGAGTGAGTGTGTGTGTGAGTGTGTGTGTGTGTGTGTGTGTGTGTGGGTGTGTGAGTGAGTGTGTGTGTGTGTGTGTGTGTGAGTGAGTGTGTGTGTGAGTGTGTGTGTGTGTGTGTGTGTGTGTGGGTGTGTGAGTGAGTGTGTGTGTGTGTGTGTGTGTGAGTGAGTGTGTGTGTGAGTGTGTGTGTGTGTGTGTGTGTGTGTGGGTGTGTGAGTGAGTGTGTGTGTGTGTGTGTGTGTGAGTGAGTGTGTGTGTGAGTGTGTGTGTGTGTGTGTGTGTGTGTGGGTGTGTGAGTGAGTGTGTGTGTGTGTGTGTGTGTGAGTGAGTGTGTGTGTGAGTGTGTGTGTGTGTGTGTGTGTGTGTGGGTGTGTGAGTGAGTGTGTGTGTGTGTGTGTGTGTGAGTGAGTGTGTGTGTGAGTGTGTGTGTGTGTGTGTGTGTGTGTGGGTGTGTGAGTGAGTGTGTGTGTGTGTGTGTGTGTGAGTGAGTGTGTGTGTGAGTGTGTGTGTGTGTGTGTGTGTGTGTGGGTGTGTGAGTGAGTGTGTGTGTGTGTGTGTGTGTGAGTGAGTGTGTGTGTGAGTGTGTGTGTGTGTGTGTGTGTGTGTGGGTGTGTGAGTGAGTGTGTGTGTGTGTGTGTGTGTGAGTGAGTGTGTGTGTGAGTGTGTGTGTGTGTGTGTGTGTGTGTGGGTGTGTGAGTGAGTGTGTGTGTGTGTGTGTGTGTGAGTGAGTGTGTGTGTGAGTGTGTGTGTGTGTGTGTGTGTGTGTGGGTGTGTGAGTGAGTGTGTGTGTGTGTGTGTGTGTGAGTGAGTGTGTGTTTGTGCTGTAGGAAGACTCTGCTGGTGGACGTCGCTCGCGGTCAGAAGGCCGACACGCCGCTCTGTATGGATCAGTACAAGCGTCTCTTCAGCGCTTACAGACGGGCCGGACTCGAGCAGGACACACTCATCACAGCGGACAGCGCGTCTGACACGGGACACGTCATTGTGGCCTGTAAAAATCAGGTGTGTGCTTTCCCTTTGTGTTACACCAGTAGTGCTGCTGAATTAGTCTGTTGCGTTTGTTTGGTGAAATGATCAGTCTGTGATTAATGACAGCCGAGAAAAGGCCACATTTAGCACTGATTCCACCAGAATCACACATTACAGTCCAGCTGAACGGAGGACGAGTGCTGAAGAATATCTGCGGTCACCTTAATCTGATCCAGCTAATCGAAACGAGGCTTGAGAGGCTCTTAAATTAACTGCAGGTCCATCACAGCGCCTCTCGCCTGCAGACATCACGCTGGGCCAGCCGTGCGCTGCGGTCTTGAGGGTCGTTTACCTGGAGATGGCTCAGGAAGCGTCTCTAACGAGGTCCAGTCTGATAACTCAATAACCCCATCAGAGAAGTGGAGCCGCTGACACCGGCGCTGTTTGAGATCTGGCTGCACTAAACCAGCTGCTGTGCACAAATCTCACGGGACAAACAATCAGACACTGCTAATTAGCCAATATTAGATCCAATAAAAAATCATACTACTCATGTCTTTAAAAAAAAAAACTTTCACTTTCACTATCCCCTGATCCTTCCCTGTTCTAGCTTGTTCTATTCTGAACAATGTCTGAAACTTTGCATTAGTGGAACTAGTGTTTATTGCCTCCTTAAGATGAATTGCTTGTTGTGTTCCTCATTCCTCTAGTCGCTTTGGATAAACATGTCTGCTAAATGAATAAATGTAAATGTTACATGACATGCATATAGGAGCTGATTTCTTATCTCACTAAAAGCTCAATGAATGTCACGGTCCTTCTGTTCACTAAAGACGTGCGTCTGGTTCACATTCTCAGTTCTTTGTGCTGAATCTGATGGAAGGAAGCTGTAAACTGAATGAGGCTGATGTTCAGGCTCAGCTGGAGTGGATCTATGAGCAGACGCTGAGCGCTGAGCAGAAGCAGCCGGCCGTGGGACTGCTGACCGCAGAGAACCGGACAGACTGGGCCCGAGCCAGAGACCAGCTGCTCAAAGGTCCAAACAACACTACATGGACACGGTGCTAATAACTAGAGACACAGACTGATTAAACACTCAGGTTACTTTCATTGCTCAGTGCCGAATTTCACAGTTATCCAGAAGTTAAATCACATTTCCCACGATCCTGTGCGTGAAGCAGATCCAGTGAACAGAGAGTCTGTGGAGCTGATGGAGCGCTGCGTGTGTGTCGTCTGTCTGGATGATCCCGCGGGACTCGAACCCAGCGACGCCAACAGAGCTGCCCTGATGCTGCACGGAGAAGGACATGAGAAAAACGGAGCAAACCGCTGGTACGACAAACCCCTGCAGGTAAGACACAGACGCTCAATAAATGAAAGCATTCGAATGCTGCCGTGCTTCAGATGTTCAAACATGTTCTGATGTGTTTAATGTTCAGAGTCACTGGAGAGCGAAACTCTGTGACTCAATGACGTGAGTCTGTTTGAAGGAACGGCCAGCAGGAGTATTTGGGAAATGTTGGCTTGTTTAGTAATTCTGTTCAGTGCAGGAATGGCACACATCATGTTCAAAAGCTGAGTGAACATCCATCTGACTGAGGAGCATTGAGAGCACTGCTGGTGTCACAGAAGTGTTTGTGTGTTGTTTCAGTTTGTGATCGGTGCAGACGGTGTTTGTGGGGTCGTGTGTGAGCACTCGCCGTTCGAGGGCATCGTTCTGGTGCAGTGCACTGAACACCTGCTGAAAAACATGTGCGTATCAACACAGACCAGCCAGCTAATCACACAACTCGGCTCTTCTGCTAACTAATGGCTGAAGCTCTGGGCATGATGGAGAGCGGTTTTTAGAGTCTGTGAAATGATGCTATAATAAGGATTAGCTCATCATATGAATGAAGGTCTCTTCGCTGCAGACGCTCCTGTAAGCAGAGCTCCGCTCGGAGCGCGTCTGAACTTCCTCATCCGCACAGATTACTGTGGAAGTGTTCCCCTCGGACTCAAGGTGCGCTGGCGTCTGCTGCGGATCACCTGCACAGGTGAATGAATCTGGTGATCTAGGAACAGCTAATTATCAACAGTTTCTTGTTTTGTTAGAAAGCTTGATCCTGCGGGCATCAGCCGTGGTTTGATTGACGCTCTGAATGCTCTTCTCTCTCTAGACTCGTGAGGAATCTCGACATGAATGTTTTCACGTTTGCGGTTTATGGGAAGGAGTTCATCAAGCAGCAGAAGATGAGTCCTGACGCCTTCATACAGTTGGCTCTGCAGCTGGCCTTCTACAGGTGAGGAGCGACTGATTTCTCCTTCTCAGAGCCAGACTCTACGTCTCCTTACTGTTTTCCACAGATGTCACAGAAGACTCGTGTCCACCTACGAGAGCGCTTCTCTCCGCCGCTTCCGGCAGGGACGCGTGGACAACATCCGCTCCAGCACTCCTGAGGCGCTGGCTTTCGTGAAGGCCATGACAGACGGAGGAACATCCACTCAGGTTTCACGTTTTTCCGTCTCTCCTTTATTTTCTGCCATAAACACAGAATATCTAGCGTTAATCTCAGCTCTTCATCCCAGGACGCAGAGAAGATGGAGAAGCTGCGAGCGGCTGTAGATGCTCAGAGTAAAGTCACAGCTCTGGTGAGAGAATACAGACGGCTGACGTCGTGCTGATGTTTTTATGTGTGCGCTGACGAGCTGTTTGACCGTCTGCAGGCCGTCACGGGGATGGGGACGGACAATCACTTACTAGGACTGCGTGACATTGCCAAGGAGATGAAAATGGAGACGCCAGACATATTCTCTGATGAAACGTACCACATCAGTAATCACTTCATGCTGTCAACCAGTCAGGTAAGAGCAGCATACTACATAAACACATACAGCTTTATAATTAACCGTAGATGAAATGGTCTGACCTCTAACGAACAGAACAGATGAACAGAAAATAAATGACGTGAGAATGCAGACACTGACCAACCAGAATCAAGCCTTCCAGATTGTATTTAACTAACCGTAGCCCAACATTGTTTTATTCCCCATTATTTTAGTATAAGTCACTTCTGCAAGTGTAACTATAGTTGACTAGTGGCAGCAGGGATTGGTTTAAATGGTTTGATCAGGCTGTTCATGATGGTGAGATGATGTACAGTGTGTGTGATGCAGGTTCCCACCGCAGAGGAGATGTTCTGCTGCTACGGTCCGGTGGTTCCTGACGGTTACGGCGTGTGTTATAACCCTCGGCCCGCTCACGTGCTGTTCTGTGTGTCCAGCTTCAGAGAGAGTAAGGAGACATGTTCAGGGCTGTTTGTGAAAGCGCTGGACGAGGGACTGCAGGACATGAGGATCCTGTGCACTAAACACACAGATCACAGGAGCACGCCAAACACACCAAAATAACAGCATCACGCGCTGATATTTTCATAGCAACAATAACCAGAACTATAAACTGTTACGCTGCTTTTAGAATAGAAACCTCTCTGAGTGTGTTCACTCTTCAGAGGAGTGTGTGTGTCCATTACATACATATACTATATACTGGCATGTACAGTATATACATATATATACAGTCACACACATAAATAGATAAATAATACAATTAGCATGGTAACATATTTAGATACCTATACTTTTAAAATAGTTATGCATGTATGTATAAGCTTACATACTTGTTAGTGAGTAGTCTGTAAAAGCACACTTTAAGACAAGTAATATTGCTAATATCAGCATGACTAATGAAACACTCACATACTGTAAATGTACTGTATACTTTACATACTACAAGAAATGTTGCATTTAAAGAACTTATACTTAATCTTCAATTAACTGCATATGAATGTGAATATCTGTGTGAAAGCACAGACTGTGTGTAGAAATACTGTGTTTATTAGAGTGGATATGTATTTTGTGTGCTCAAACATCATAAACATAGGAATTTTAAATATATATTTTAAAATGTGCAATAAATTCAGTTAAAGTGCAATAAGTTAAATGCTGTGAGGTAGATATTTGCACTAGAGACATATGCACTAATAATCATCATCAATATGAACTCCTGACTCACAGGAACATATGTATGTGAATAAATACTGTCTTGGTTTTTGTTTAACTTGTTTGTTATTTATGGTATGTAATGATGTCTGCTGCATTCATTCTTTACTGTCTTCGTGACTGTCTGTCAGATTAATAAAAGTCTTCATGAGCGCTCATAAAATGTATTTTTGTAAGTTCTATGCATTTTACTCATGTATAATTTGTTTGCAACTGTATGTTACTGTATTAGTGTCAGTAAACTATGTTGTATGAAATATAAATAAATCAAATATAAATAAATTATAACTCTAATGAAATAAACTGGATTTTATTGCATTACTGATAAAGGCCGGTGCAAATTAAAGCCAAACATAGTGTGCCAGAGCAAATGCACAGTTTGAAGTGAATGACACACACACACACACACACACACTCACACTCACTCACACACACACACAGAGACTGCCATTTCTGTGCTACGCATGCGTCGATATTCAGCTGAACTCTTTCCCACTGAAGATCAGTGTTTATTCAATGTCTGCAGGTTTAAACTTGAATCCACTGATGAAACGGATCAACATGAAAACCACTAAATAATGAAAGTTTCTAAAACTGACAGATTTGAAGAATGAAGCAGATGAAGTATTTCCCTGACGTGGAATCAGTTTTCAGCTCATGACATTCTCAAAGATAAAATTATTCCTAACGCGACAGCACTGTTCCCTCGTTCCTAAAGTCTTTCAATTAAAGAGAAGAGCAGAAAATGTTTTTATTATAAAGTGCTTCTCATAATGACCGCGCTGGCATTTCTGAGGAAGATGTCATACTCGTCTTCCTCTCACACACGGTTTTACGAGTCTAATTGGCCGAGGAACTGAGACACATTTGCTAATGATACTGAAAACATGGCGAGTCGGAGGAGCTCCGTCATTCTCTCTAATGAAGCTCTGGACTCCCAAACTTTAGTCTAAAGTGTCTCAAACGACATGAGTCTGCAGAACCATTTTCTCAAATCTACAACGCAGCCGAGAGCTGCAGGAACAATAATCTGTGTACATTTCATCTCCGTACGCTAAAGACTGAACTGAAACCTTCAGAATGAAGGGAGAGATGATAGAGATGAACAGAAAAAAAACAGACAACAAACGTCATCAAACCCTAACTCACGAATGACAAACAATCGACTAAAGCGAGTGTTGTAACAATCGGTTTCTGTGCACGGGTCTAAGCTCTTCAGGACGCTTTATGATATAAACAGTTTAGAAATGGCTGCACATTGTTGATATATGTGACTACATGTGCCATTCATCATACTAAAACCTGACGCATTAAATCGATGTGGAGCTGCTTCTGTTCAAGGCTGTTGGAGTTAAAGGTCAGCCTGTTTTCAATCAGGCTGTCTCCGACTTTATATCAACCCTTATTGCAGCTTTCTGTGTTTGCCCTCACTAAAACAGCCAGCGGTTTAACTCAAAAATAAAAACATCTTCCTCACAGTTTAGCCAGTGTCAAGCAGACTTTACGTGGCTCTTTCAGTGAGAATACATCAGATCTGAACCTCACCTCTCTACTTCTGCATCAGTGTGCAATGAAATCTCAAGCAGTTCATACAAACTCTCATTTCTACTGGGAAACTGAAGTTCATGAACAGATGCAGACTGGAGGCAGAAAGTGGGATATCTGGTGATTTTTAGATCAATAAGCAATTTATGTTGATCCAGCGCCGCAGGCCTGATTTATGACGCGCTGAGGCCCAAAGCGAGCCGCGGGCTCCGGGTCGCCGCTCTGCTGGAGTCTCTCCTATCGGACCAGAGGAGGAACAGCGAGTCTCTTTATGAAGGATAGCAGATATGCTTAAATGAACGAGACAATCTGACAACAATAAAATGCTCAACAATATAGTCACAAGACAAACAATATGCAGGATTTTAGTGACAAATTATTTACTAACCTCTGTTGGCATGATGCCCAAAACCATAAAATGACAAAAACTAATTTACAGCTTGAATAATACATGACTTTAACAGAATAATGTAAGTGCATTGATAAAATAAGCTACATTTCTGCTTTGGTGCACGTGTATAACTCATATTTTGTTGTTTCAGATTCACTCACGGACTCTCAAGTCAAGTCAATTTTATTTGTAGAGCTCTTTTCTCAGTGCACATTGTTTCAAAGCACCTTTACACTAAATCATCATATGTAATGTTTATAATATGCTAACATCTTCATGCCTTTAGCAGATTAGAGCTGAATGATAACATTTGAGTATTTGACAGCGATGCACAGATTAACAGTTAATAACAGAGCTGAACATCATTTGCTTCCGGTATTTCTATAAAAATGGGATCGGTTCTGTTTTCCCAACCCTAGCAAGAAATCGTCTCTACACAGTAAAATGGGACCCAAACAGAAAACAAATCACACATTCACTCATTAATGTTTCTAACGGTCAGATCTCAGGCGTTTCATATGATCTGTGTGTAAAGTCTAACAGATTTCCCATGGAGCCACAGAGAAAAGCTTTCTTTCTACGAGATTCTCTCTGTCTCCAAACAAACTCACAGAGGGCTTCAGGATCTCGAGGAATCGGAGCGGTTTGGGTAACATCTTCACAGGAGATTCAGCCATGCGAACACAAGACACAATGACTGCTTACAGTGTGCTGCATTTATGCCTTGTTCTACGAACCATTAAAACACTCCTGAAAGCACACAGTCATCTCTCAGCGACCTGAAGGGCCTGAATGCTTTATTTGGACACACGGATCTCGCGCGGTCTGTCCGGGTCTCAGCACTGACACACTAATAAGATAACGGGCTGATCTTTCTTACATCTGTTTGCTTACATTCATCCATTCAGTCATCTACACTGTGATCCGGGTGTCACGTCGTGTTGAGTTCCACGAGCGTCTGTGATGTGATTAGCTACATATAGCTGATGTTCGTCAGCAGTTATTGTGACAAAACGATTGAACAGTGAGAATAGCCGTTATCACTGACCTGTGAGAAGAAAATCATGAGGAACCAGTACTTTCCTGCATTACTCCATTTCAGCTGCTAAAGTCAAAGCCGGTCCTGACCAGGTGAAAACACACAAGTCTTACTGCTGTGAAATTTATCAGATAAATGGAATCATTCTAGTTCCTATAAAGGCTGTAACGAAGCAGATCTGCGGTCTATTTTCAGACGTATGACCTGAAGAGACTCTTATTTGCACTTCAAATGCAGCAGAAACTGAATTAATGCAAAATAAAGAAATGAGATTCATCGGGTATTTCTGCCCTTCAGGAATCAGAATTCCCAGCAGCTCTTCAGCATCCATTTGAACATCTCTCTGGCTATTTGTCTGATGAAAGGAAATGAATGTTTGTCGTTCAGAAGAAGACGAAAAACATTATCAGTAAAGATGAGCGAGAGAAATCTCTTATTAAACGATACACAATAACACTCGGGCTTGATGTCAGACAGAGCAGAGAATCCAAACAGCAGAGAGACTGAAAACACAGAGCAAACACACAGAAAGTGCCACGACAGAAACATGTATTTGCATGTGACCGTGATAATACCAGATCACATGCACTTACTTTGGTATTATTTTAAGTATCTTGATTGCATGCTAGCAGTGTTGGGGAAAGTTACTTTTCAAAGTAATGCATTACAATATGACGTTACTCTCTACAAAAGTAACTAACTGCATTTATTACTTTTTATGTGAAATAATGTGTTGTGTTACATTTGCATTACAATAACACTCTTATTTCAGCAATAAATAAAGAAAACCACAAATTTGATGTTCAACTAAAGTCACTTTTGCTGATCTGAATGGTTGAATTGGACCATCAAAGGTCAGCAGTGAGATTTAATACAAAGTATATTTGTGTTATTTAACAGATTTAATTTTTGCGGGTTTCTTTTCTTTTCTAGGAATACTGAATCTGCGAGTGAGAGTAAATGCAGTTGATGTTTAGTCTAGATCTACAGTAGCATCATGTTCACACAGCGCTCTGCACTCACTCCTGATTCTCTCAGCATGAGGACAGGAGAGCTGTCAGTCAATACATGGGAATCAAAGTAGCTGGCATTACTTATTTGAAAAAGTAATGCATTACTTTACTGGTTACTTGAAAAAAGTAATCTGATTACGTAACTCGAGTTACTTGTAATGTGTTACCCCCAACACTGCATGCAAATAATTGCATGGTAATCATTTGGATATCATGGTTTTTCCATCAGTATGTGTTGTTTCCTCAGGTTACATGATGGGAGTGTGGAGGCAAGCTCTGCTCAGTCCCTTTCTCTGAATCCTGTATTGTGCAGAAACGGGGCTTGAAGCGACTGACCTCCTCCCGGCGGGTCGCTCCGTCTGACAGCTCAGTAACGAGCAGCGGGCCGCGGCTTTAAGAGCCTGGAGCTGCTGCTGATGGACAAAGGGCCTGATCACGGAGCTGCAACGTGAGGCCCGCGGGCGCATGTTTTCTGACGTCTGGTCTGGTCATGGAGCAGCGCTGTGAGGCTCTTCTCTGTCACAGACTGACAGCTTGGTTTGCCTGACATCACGTCTATATTACCCACAATGCCCACAGGAACACGTCTGTCTGATTCTCAACGTGTCGTTTCTCCAGCAGATGTGTGCAGATTTAATCAAACTCATCTTTAATATGATCAAGGACCGAAACCCCACAAAATGCACAAACAGCTGCCGCTTTGAACTCTGAGCCAGAGAAAGGCAGAGATGCGTGAGGAAATAAAGCAGATGGTGAAACCAGAATCGATCACAAACCCGTTCACACTGCGGGTAAATACGGTGTCGCTCCTCTTCTGTTCACACACACTTCACAACAAGAGAACGCGTCTCAGCTTATTCACGATTGTTCATCAGTCCTGCGGTCTCAGAGAAACACGGATCAGGATCAGAGAGAGCAGGAGTGTCTGTGGAGATTCACTAATAAATCACAGATTGTAATGTCTCTGTTTGTTAATATTTCTAAATCTCTGAGTGTGTATGTGAGTCTCTGTGAAGACGAGGCCCATGTGTATTTTATAAATCTGGAATTATTGTGCGATTTATTCTCTTTTAATTTCCATTCACTGATTCAATACAAACATTATGCCTGTTTTAAATCATAATGGGAATTTTAAATTAATATTTATTTTGTTTACTAAAAAACATGCAGGATAAAACATTACAGATAAAGATGTCATGCAGTGTTAAATCTGCACCACTTGTTTAACTGAATGTGAATTCATCTGTTTAACTGAATGACTGATGCAAAGACGGCATGAATACCACTTATGCACCCTCTCTAATGCAGCAGACGTAAAAAATAAACATATCTACACCGAAGCAGATCTGCTTCAGAGCTGCACACTAAACACTAGATCAGCCGTTTATTCTGCTTCCACACACAGCTTATTCTGAAAAACTGAGATCTAAATCAAGCTCAACGTTGACTTCTCCAGACAAACCGACTGGAATCACAGATGATTTTCTCTTTTAAAAAGACTTGATTAATCTTCTCTGTCAGGGCAGAACTGTTAAGCAGGTGATGATTGAATCCGTCTGTTTCTCTGTGGCTGAGCTCAGGCGAGTGTTTGACGCTCAGTGACTGTATGAGCTCGTCGTTTCTAAGGTCAAACTCATTCAGGGAGCAGAAGAGAGAGAAGCCCGACACACCGAGCGCAGATGTGCGTTTGAAATCCGTACGCTACAAAGACTGGGTTCTGCCAGCGAGCAGCCAGTCGATACGGAGCCCAGCGGGGCCAGGTTTCATCTGCTCTCAGCGCACACTGAAAGACAAACAGCTGACAGACATTTAAAACAGCTTTATTGAGGCACATACAGTGACGTTCGAGTGCAGAAAACAGCCCAGCGTGTCCGAGCTGCTGGGGTCAGAGGTCAGAGGTCAGAGGCGCTCAGAGAGGAAGCAGTAAAGTGTTTCCTGAGGTTTGCCTCTTGTAGTTTTCTTACACACACACTCATAATACTGCAGCAGCAAACTGAACACGGATCCTACATGAAAAACACAGAGGAGAAACAATGACTGATGGACACTGCACAAACACCCTTTGAGTTCAGATGCGAGTGTGTGTGTGTTTGTGTGTAAGTGTGTTTGTGTGTTTGTGTGTGTGTGTGAGTGAGTGTGTAAGTGTGAGTGAGTGTGTGTGTGTGT
>NW_015643040.1:285901-289652 GCF_001515625.1 Sinocyclocheilus rhinocerous | reverse complement strand
GTGTGTGTGTGTGTGTGTGTGTGTGTGTGTGTGTGTGTGTGTGTGTCTGTGTGTGTGTCTCTTACCTACGGTGGCGTAAGCATCTGTGATCAGTGTGTGTATGTGATGGACATCTCTGAGCAGATCTGCGTCACCAAACGTGAAGTACATCAGATCACGCTCCGCCTCCGCAGCCGCCATCATCTGCAGCACAGCTAAACACACACACACACACACACACACACACAATCAAATATCCTCACAAACGCTCTTCATCACTCTCTTTGCTTCCATTCTCAGTTTGTGTGTGAAGATCTGCTGGAACACATGAATCAGTCGATGGCTGATGTCAGACGTGAGCATGAATGAAGCCTTTAACTTTCACACTAATGAACACTAACAGATCAGTAGAAGAGTCCGGTGGCATTCTCTAGGTAAATGAGTGAAACAGAGAGCTTGTTTGTTTGGCATTTGGGGTTTAGTGATGTTCACTTTGATCATAACTTTTTATTTTAGGTCATACCTTTCAGACGCGTGTCTCCACCGAAAGCTCCACAGCCCCAGTTACCGGTCGCGACGGCGGACAGATTCTCCGTCTGGACTCCAGGACGAACAAACCCACAGAAGGCCTGATGGGACGGACAGAGATATGAGTGAGGGCCTGGCAGATAATACTAACTAACCCGTCCCGTCCCTAACCTAACCAACCTTCACACTAACATGATTAAAGCACAAGAGCTGATCTATGAGTGAGCAGATCTGTCCTCCAGTCCCTTCTCAACATCTTCACTACGTTTGTGAGGAACTGTACTATTATTATTATTACTATTTGTCCCTCATGTATCAGTGATATTGAGCGTCTGCAGCAGATTCATTCACTCTTTAAACTTAATGAACAGCTCTATGATCCACACTCAATCATTAATGCTTTAGTCTGTTTGTACACAATACAAATATGGAGTCATCATTCATTAGGTTTGAAATTAAACGGTAATTAAAGTTTCCAGTAAAGCGAGTGATGCATCACTGAAGTGCAGATGATCAAAGCGCCACATCAAAGAGCAGAAACAGATGCCCTCCTGCTCATCCGCTCGCATTAATAATGCACAAACCCACCACAGCAACTAAACCAGACCAGTTTAACAGCTGCTAACCGGAGTCACGTGACCACAGGGTGATTTGTTCAGATCCGTTCAGACGTTTCAGCAGTGATTTCATTTTTTACTGTTTAGATGAAGTGATTGGACAGATTTGACCCGCTGCTGTAGTGGGACATGTCAGTGACCTTGTTGAGTTCTCTGCTCATGTGTTCAGCGTGAAACTGCTCCAGGAAGTTTCTGTAATGCAGGGCGTCTATCGCCACGATCTCAGTGCATCTGCGCTTCCACTCGTCCCTGCAGACACAAACACAGCATCAGCGTCTCGGAGAAACACAACAGCAATCACTCACAGCTGTACCGCCTCACACCTCGGCGTCTGGTCGTCATGGTTACCATCCCAGCGGTAGGTATCGGAGTATCCCGAGTATCTGCTGAACTGCTCTGCACCTGTTAACACAACATCATAACACGCATACATGAGCTGAATAATGACAGCTGAAGCTGAATTCATTTCATAATTGATGAAATGTACAACACTTATGTCTGTGAATCTGCTTTGAAACTATCTGTAATGTATAAAATGTCACTTGACTCTTTATCAGTATTGTTTTGTTGTAAGTCCAGAAGAGTGAGGATGGGACGAGGGTTCAGGAAACCTGTTTGAAAACAGTCATTATGAAGCACACACAGAGCGTTTGGAGGCTTCAGACTCACTGAACACCATAAAGTCCCTCTGAAACACACTCATCTCAGGATCCCCAGCGAACATCTCTCAGCGTCTGAACATCCAGCATTCGCGCGGCGCACCTCCAATCATCAGATCCAGCCTTAACGTCATCTGCAGGCCACCGAGAGCTTCTGCAAATCCAATTAGAGAGTCCTGGCAGCGCAGGGTCTGTCCAGCCATCGATCCGCCGTAAAGAGCGAAGCGCGAGCTCCTCCGAAGATAAGCTCATTGTCTTTATTGGAAAGGAAATGAGATAAACGCATTCCTGCTGGGAAGAATTCCTCCTCAGGTGACCTTCAGGAGAAGCTGGAGAAGAGTCTGTCCTTTGTATTTCTGAAGTGTCTTTAGTAAATGATGCTGAGTCTCCGACAGACTGAAGAAAACAGAGTAAAGGTCATCGGTTGCATCTCATCTGTGCCAGAGCTAAAACGAGCATCAGTCCCACGAGAACATTATCATCTCAGGCTTAATGTCAGGCCTTTGTCTCAAACAGCAGCGTTTATTCAGTGAAGGCCTGTGATTGAAATGATTCAGATCGCATTCTGGAGATTCAGAGATCCGAACCGAAGGCTGTTTGATTTGACTTGCTCTATAACTGAACCCAGCACTTCTCCTTTCCGCAGGAACACATACGTTAGCTAGATTTAAAGCAGCAGCATTAATGCTTTCAGTGAGAGACACACTTGCCATTTGCCTTTGGTTTCCCGGCTGGAGATACGCATCGTGACTCACTCGCATCTCCATATCTGCTCTAATGCCACCCTGACAGCGGACAGACGCTCCGCAATCAACCGCAATTCAATTAGCCAAAGCCACTTTGGCAAATTTCAGTACAGCTACAAGAAGATCCATTTTAGGCATCGATGTCTAAGAGCCGAGCGGGGAGCATGATTTAGCACACAGCTCGAGAGAGAGATAGGGGACGAGACGCAGGGGCCGGGACATTTTAATAAAGGAGATGTCGTGGCCCCGTGCATTAGCAGAGTGACTCCAGCCGGATAATTAATTCTGCGGGACAGTAATAAAGTTAAGAGCCGTTAGTGGCGGGACAGAGAGGCGGGGCCTGAAGGTGACTCCATGGAGACGAGATGACGAGCAGCCGAGCCGAGAATACTGATGAAGAGCACAGAAACTCTCGCTCTTCAGTCACAGTCCACATGGAGGCCGAAACCTGTGCAATAAAACTCCTAAACTCTCACAGATTGCATTCTCATGACTATAGCAGATATTACCACAAACGGTCATCTTTTCTGAAGGTCCACAACTGTAGCTGAATAACAGTACATCTGAGACTGCAGTGACGCGCATCGCACCGCCTCAAACTCCACGTACTTCTGTTTCTGGATTTAGTCTGAGTGTGTGTGTGTGTGTGTGTGTGTGTGTGCCTGTCTGTCTCTGTGTGTGTGTGTGTGTGTGTGTGTGTGTGTCTGTGTGTGTGTGTGTGTGTTGAAGGGGGGTTGATGAGGAGCCCAGATTTCACAGCAGGAGCAAAACACTCCTGCTCAAGCTTGTTTAATTCACACACACATAAACACACACATAAACACACACACACACAATTCTCCCGGTCAGATGGACATGTCCTGATGTCCTGCAGCTGTCGTTACACTAATCTGTGGATTGCTGGTGAAAACGGTTTTACACACCGAATGCGAATAATTTGCACTCTAAGACTGTAGATAAAGCTCCTCACATCGACGCATGTCTACAGGGTTTAGAATACGTTGCTAACACAGCGCATCTAAAAACTTTTGCATCTGATGCCCATCTTTCTGCTGTGCATGTGTGTGTGTTCAGAGACAGACGAGTGATTGAAAGAGTCTCAGCAGGTCTGGAGGTTCGAGTGCTGATTACAGTCTGAACACAAACACCACAGGAATCTCAGCGCGACCTTGTGTGTGTGTATGAGTGTGTGTGTGTGTGTGTGTGTGTGTGTGTGTGTGTA